>NC_077233.1:123639574-123939574 GCF_027887165.1 Monodelphis domestica | reverse complement strand
CTAGTGTCATTCTCCTGCTTGTCTAGATAAGATTATTCCCACAGATCAAAATTCAAATTCAGCTTCTAAAAAATAAAAGAACTTTCCAAAGGTTTCATCCAGGTTAACATCTTTCTCACTGTTTTCATTCCAGTCAGACTTGTTTTCAAGGGATATTTGTTTTGAGAAACATCTGGCCAGTCTGCTTGGCAAATGAAAGCAAAAGACTTTTGGGGTGATGAGTTTCAGGTCAAAACCAAACTCCTTCATTCCTACACCAGAAACATTAATAAGGCAGACTAAATATAGACTTTTCACATTCAACACACACTATCAAAATAGCTGCCTCTTTTAAAATCCTTGAACTTCTTAACTGAGTGTAGCACACAATGTGATCTAATTTCTTCTTTACGAAAATAGTCTCATGTACTTTACCTCCAAATAAAATTCCATTGATTTTTACATTAAGAACTTGTACTTTTAGAGACCAACTGGGTCTTAAGGAAGTCCTGGTCAAAAGAAAGTTTATACTTTACAAATAAAATGGAATGGTTTGAAAGAGACTGTCAAAGATAAGCAAGTTGACACACACACACTTAAGTATTAAGTTAATATTTCTAGCATAAAAATAGTATATATTGGAAATTTCATGAATACTATATCATATTTCTCACAGTATATTCCAAATACCTACAAAATGCTAGAAATTGCCAGTATACAAATGATAAAGATTGCATTAGAATGAGTCCTTAATCTCTTTCTATTCTTCTCTGGTTCCTGTTATAATCCCAATTTTTCTAACCCTTCAATCTCTCCCTATTTGCTTCCTCCCAGGTCCTACAAACACCTCCCCATGTTCTTTCCTTCTTCCTTAAAAAAGATTTTATACAATTATCTGTAGTAGCTATTATTCTACGTATCTTCTCCCCTTGTCTAAATCTCCTTGAAAAATCCACTTATGGTAGGTCTGTTTCCTTTCTGATCTTTTACTTTTAAACACTAATCTACCTTCAACTTCATCACTTTTTAATTGTCAAATCAAATGTCCTTTCCACCTGACAGAGAGGTGCTGGAGTAAATATGCATAATAAAAAGACAAATGTTTGGACACAGCCAAAATAGAAATTTATTTTGCTTGACTAGGTATTTTTGTTACAAGACTTTTATTTTATTTTTTTTTTCAATTGGGAAGGAAGAAAAGGAAGGAACCTAACCTCTTCTTATACTTCCAGTCTTTTTTTTTTATAGTTTACTCCCCTTTGAACACTGTGATCAGTAAGATTGACCTATTTGCTACTCCTCACACTTGATTCTCCATCTTTAATAAATGCTCACTGTGGACTTCCCATGCCTAGCATGTCTTCCTCCATCTACAACTGCTCATTTCTAGCTCTTCCTGTAGATCATATTCTACTTTCTATAGTAAATCATTCCCAATCTCATCCCCCAAACAAGTACAGAGATTACCATTTAAATTTCAGCTTAGATGCAGAAAGTTATTTGCATTTTGTCTATTCCATTAGAATGAGACCTTCTTGAGAGCAAGAGACTGCCATTGCCTTTCCTTTTTCTGCTACTCTTAATAGAGGGCCTTGGCACATAAGTATTTAAATAATGCTTACTGACTAAATAACCAACAACAGGGAATTTATAATTTCAGCAGAAGAAAAATAGGACCATTACAAAAAAGACGATACAGATGTTAATTTTCATGAATGACAAAAATCAATTCATATAAACAGTTGTGCAATATGGGCAGGATCAACTACCTAAGGAAGGTTATGAATAATTGGGTAAAGTTTTGCATATTTGGATAAGTCAATTACTGTCTCTGAATCTCTATTTCCTCATCTTTGTTTTTTTAACCCTTGCCTTCTGTCTTAGAATAAATATTAAATACTTGGTAGGAGAGTGTTAAGGTCTAGGCAATGGGGGTTAAGGATCTTACCCAGGGTCACACAGTTAAAAAGTATCTGAGGTTAGATTTGAACTCAGGACCTTCCAATCCAGATTTGGCTCTATCCAATGAACCATCTATATGTTCCTCATTTCATCATCTTTAAAACTGGGATTAAAAATGGGAAAGAAGCTATACAAAAATATTTACAGCTGCTCTTTTTGTGGTGAAAAGAATTAGAAACTAAAATGATGTTCCCTCAAGTGGTGAATGGCTGAACAAATTGTGGCATACAATAGTGATGTAATACTATTATGCTATAAGCAATGATGAAAAGAATGATTTCAGAAAGAATTGGATGCATGAACTGATGCAGAGTGAAATAAGCAGAACCAGGAGAACTTTATAAACAGCAAACGCAATATTGTGAGATGATTAAATGTAATAGACTTTGCTACTAACAACAATACAATGATTCAGGATAATTCTGAGGGACTTATGAAAAAGAATGTTTTCCACCTTGAGAGAAAGAACTGGTGGAGTAGAAATGCAGATGAAAATATGCAATTTATTTCACTTGTTTATTTGTGTATATGATTTAAAGTTTCACTTGTTTATTTGTGTATATGATTTGAAAGATAATCATAAGATTATTTACTTACAAAAATGGGTTATATGTATATATATACATATAACCCAGACTGAATTGCTTACCAATTCTGAGACAGGGGAGGGAAGAAGAAGGGAGACAATATGGATAATATAACTTCAGAAAATTTATTCTTTAAATAAATAAAACTTCCTTCCAGTTAATAAACAAACCAAAAAAAAAACTGGGATAACTTCTTTTCAAGAATCTATCATGTTGATATGTTGTAAAGAGCTTTGCAAAAATTAAAGAGTTATAAAAATGTGAATTATAATTAACAGAATCCACTGCATACATATATATAAGTACAAAGGCATGCTGGTATCATTTTTATATCTGGTATATATGAACTTAATGTTTACAATATCACATGTGAAGAAGTATACAAGACTAAATCTCTTTAAAATTGCTATATGTTGTTTATATATATATATGTTTATATAAATTGCTCAATTCATGTTCAATTTATGCCTAAATCCAGAAATTATAGCCATTGAATAAAGGAGAAACTAAAGGTGAAAATGAATTAGATATAGATTTATGCCCCCAAAAGCAGAACAAGGAGAAATTAAGGGAACACTTCACAGAGGAAAACTAAAACAAAGTAAAGTTTCCTAACAATTCAAATCATTGCAAGTTGAATAGGATGCTTTGGGATGTAGAGAGTCCTCCTCACTAGAAGCATTCAGAGCAGAGGCTGAAAAATCACTTGTCATATATGTGGTAATAGAGATTCCATTTTTACAATCATTTGGGGAATAGGGTTATTGAGGTTACTTCCAGTTCTGAAATTCTGTGATTCTAAGAGAATCTTCTTTGACTATGATAAAAGCCATAACATGACAAACAATTCAATCAAACAAATCACTTGTAGGATTCTCTAAGAAATCCATCAATGGCTAATATGACTTCCAAACACAAAGAAACAGATCAGGAGACAAAATTTATTTCTGGATGACATAGGAAACAAAAGTAATCACTGAAATCCTCTTAGCTTCTTTCTTGAAAACAAGTAAATTGGGGGGAATGGCTAGATATCTCAGTGGATTAAGAGACTAGCTTGATGATGGAAGGCCCTGGGTTCAAATTTGACCTCAGGTACTCAGATACTCCCTAGCTGTAGAGACAAGTCACTTTATCCCCACAGCATAGCCCTTACAGATTTAATATTGCATACTTTTTGACATGTGATACTCATTGTATACATAAAGCCAATATATAGCAGATATAGTACATGATATATACATGCCTTTGTATTTATATGCAATGGATACTATTAATAATAATTAGTATTGATTCTAAGAAGGAAGGTTAGGGTTAAAAAAAAGATAATGGATATTTGGGGACAGTTAGGTAGCATAGTAGATAGAGCATCAGGCCTAGAGTAAAAACGACCTACGTTCAAATCTGGCTTCAGACTCTTAAGTGGTGTGACCCCAGGCAAGTTACTATTTGCCTAGCCCTTGCCTTCTACTAAGACTGAAAGTAAGAGTTTAAAAAATAATGGTGGTTTGAAGCAGGAAGGGAAATATAATAGCTTTTTTCACTGTCCTCATGGTAAGAAGTATGAAATAAAATTTCCCCAAGAGAATGCCTGTTACAGAACAGGAAATTAGCAGACCCATTTCTAAAATCAGAAAATGAAGAATTCTTGCCAAAATCACTTCACATAGATTGATTAAAAATAGATATAGATATAGATTGTTTTTTATGTGTGTATATTTATATATACACACATACTCAATTTCTGGCTTAAGAGGAAATCTGGAATATGGTTAGTAGAAAATGTTGAAGAAAAAAGTTCTCATATTGGAATTGGTTTTGAAATGTTTTGTTTCAAGATTATCCAACATCTCATTGTATAAAATTTACCATGGCCTGTTCTCAAATTCTGCCAGGAATGTGGTGAGATTGGAAAAAAGAAAAGGAAAAAACCTCCAAATGCATACTGATATAAGACTAGTTAAATAAGAAACTTATTTTAGAAAGAAAAACATAATGATTACCCTTTAAAGAGAGTTCAATGAAGATAATTCAAAACATATGTTTCAGGTATGTAAAGCAAATCCCACACATCAGAATGCTTCTTTCACTCGATATGTTCCCTCCAAAGAGCCAATACCAACAAACACCGCTAGTTCACTATTACTTCAGTTTGATGCATGGTTAAATGGAACACTGGGCTCTGTGATGACCCTTGCTGGTTCTGGCTCTGAAACTTCAGAAGAGATGACCACCACTCTCTGGCCTCCATAGGCTATTCAAAACCTAGCTTTAAAAAAGCTGGAATTCTACCACCAAAGTAGGAGAGAAGAAACATTATTAAGTCTTTTTAAAAAAGATTTGTGATGGAAATTAAAGAACCCTGGTTTTGGAGTAAGGAGACCTGGGTTAAAATCCTCTTGATATTTATTATCAATGGACCTTGGCTTTAGTCTTGTACTTTTCCTTAATACAAGTCATCTTCTCTGAGAGAGTTGACTAAATGATTCTAATGTCCCTTTAATTTATAAATCTTGATTCTATGAAATCATAATCTAAGTGCTCTATTAATGAAAGTCCATATATACATAGTACTTTAAGTCTTATAGAACTCTTAATACCACCTTGTAGAGTAGGTAAAAGTAATATGTTGCTTTTGTTTCAGTCAACTCTCTGTGACCGCATTTTGGGGTTTTCTTGGCAAAGATACTGGAGTGGCTAGCCATTTTCTTCTCTAGCTCATTTTTACAGATGAAGAACTGAGGCAAAAATAGGGTTAAGTGACTTGCCCAGGGTCACAAAGCCACTAAGATTCTGAATCTAAATTTGAACTCATGAAGCTGAATCTTACTGATTCCAAGCCCTTGATGCCATATCTATGTCTCTCTCTCTCTCTCTCTCTCTCTCTCTCTCTCTCTCTCTCTCTCTCTCTCTCTCTCTCTCTGTGTGTGTGTGTGTGTTGTATACATACATATATATCATCTATCTACATAGTCTCTAATTCTTTGTATTAATGTTGGATTCATTCTTCAGGTTGGTAAATTAATATTTTGGTTTAACCAATATTGTAGAAAGTCTCTTAGACATGCTGACTGAAAAAAATTAACCAAAAACATGATTCAATTCAAGTAATGCTATTGAGAATAAATCCTGTAAATAAATCACTCTCCTGGGTGCAGAAAAAAACCTCTCAAAGAATGGACAGTCTCCATGTGCACTAAAAACTATGCTACTGCAGATATGACAACTGTAAAGTTTTGTTCAAACCAAATGCAAGGAGAAACTTGGGAGTCAGTGTTGGATTCATGTTCAGGCTTCAATGAAGGGAAAAACATCAATAGGCAGAGATGAAGTAGAGTTCATTGATGACATGAGCAAAGACATCATTACTGAAGACCATGGGACAGAAATGGGGATAAATAGCAATTGAACTAAGCAGTAAAATATGAGGCATGAAATGACTTGGAAGAGTTAGTTTTACCAGATTATAGAAGGTCTCTTATGCCCAGATCAAAAATTTATGTTTTATTTAATAATTAGTCAGGAGACACTGAAGGCCTTTTTTCCTCTTTGTAACAATTGTGTGATCAGAGCAATGCATGAGGAATACAGCAGATTTGGGAGAAACATGAAGAATTGACTGTAGAGGGGAGAACTATGAGGAGAAGGGCCATTTGTAATACTTGGAGTGAGCAGAGATGAAGGACCAACCTGGGATGGTTGCAGCAGAAATGAAAAGGAATGGATGGGAATAATCCTGCTAGGTTTGATGATGAGGGTGAGAAAAACGGAAGATTCAAAGATGGAAATGAGACAGGAAGCTGGTGTACCACTCCACAGAAATAGCAAGCTCATGAGACCAGAAGATAATAGACTGAGAGCAAGAAGGAAGCTCAAGTAGTCATCTTATCTGATCTGCTTATTTTAAAGGTAAGGAAACAGTTTGAGATGTTAGGTAACTGGCTCAGGGTCATACAAGCAGAAATGGGATACAAGTCTCAGTATTCCTGAATTCAAAGTCAGTGATCTTTTTCACAGATCTCTTACCTTGAAAGGTTAATATGTTCTTAGTATTTGTTCTACTGAACACATCCAAATAGTGCAGTACTGGAGAAGTGTAAGTTTAGGCAGAAAGATTCTAATGAGAGGGCTTCATCACAATAATTCTTTAGTCATCAGTGACCCTGCTCCTTGACAGATACTGTATTACTTCAATGGAGTATCATTAAACTCTCATCCCGATTTCTAGTCAGCTATGCTGAACCTGGAGCTGCTAGTATGATGAATATAAGAATCAGAAAGGGTCCAGACACATGCAAGAATAAGTATGAGAAATTAAAAGAAGAAATTAATTTTCCTGTGTCCCAAAAAGGCTATCCACTGTAGTTATCCACAGAACTCTGAAATAAAATAGCCTATTAGAAAATTATTAACCTGAAATGATCACTATTTCAGTGCCTTTTAGGAGGAAAGGCGTGTAGTTTTGTAGGGAAATGAAACCTTTTTCTTTAGCCAGCCCAGTCAAGCCAAAGTGAAATGAAGTTAATTTTTCCATATACATGATTTTGCATAAACTGCCTCTTGAAAAAATATTTAGACCTAAAAATAAGTTCAGTCATCTATCAACATAAGCTAATTTATTCAAGACTATATGAAACACATTTCTCAGCAAAATGCAACTAAACATTCAGATATTTAAGGATAAAAAGGGGAGGAGAGAAGAGCAACATGAAGGCTGGAAAATTTAAAAAGGAAGTTTGAGAAAGGACAAAGGATACAGAGTAACATCTCCAACAGTAAAGAATGAGACAGTAGTAAAGAGACATGGGTAGGGTGGACAAGAGATTAATATATTTATTACTTAATACATTAATTCTAGAGACAAGAAAACAATCAAAGTTGGGGAAAGGGGCAATGACAAAATCTCAATTTGTAAAGAATCATTTTGTAGAATACTTCAAAATTATAGAAATGATTAGACAACTTGAGGTTTAAATATTTTAAAAATTGCGTCTAGAAATAAAGATCTCAACAAATTTCATGATAATTAGGAGTTTTTCTTGTTGTTCAGGTGTTTCAGTCATGTCTGACCATTTCTGAAGTTTTTTTGGAAAACATACTGGGATGATTTGTCATTTTCCTCTTCAGTTCATTTTACAGATAAGGAAACTGAGACAAACAGGATTAAATGACTTGCCCAGGGACACAGACACTAGTAAGTATCTGAGGATACATTTGTACTCAGGTCTTCCTAACTTTGGGCCTCATACTCTATCCACTGTACCACCTAGTTTTCCTAGAGCTTAATCTCCTCTTTTTGTACACTTGCTTCTTTGCCTTTTCTTAGATGAAACATAGTGATGTTATGAAAAAAAGTACTAAACATACAATAAGGAGAGACCTGGTTGGAAAGCACTGAATATAGAATAAGGAGAAACCTGGCTTCAAATTCTTCCTCTGAACCTTATTAAAAGTTTGTTCTTTGGCAAGTTACTTAATTTTTCTGAGCCCCTTTATTTAATCTAAAATGAGATGATAACATGTCACGCCAAAGAAGAAGCATGGGGCAATGGAAGGAGTATTGCATTTGGAGTCAGAGACCTGAGTTTGAGTCTCCTATCTACTACCTATTCCTCAATAAATTCACCTAACCTGTCCTGGCCTCAGTTTATCTGTAAAATAAGGGTATTGGACTAGACAACATCTGAGGTCTAACTTCAAATCCATGAACCCATATTATTTGTCTGTTGGGAAGATGAAAAGAGATATGTATATAATGTGACTTGTAAAAAGTACTTAAGAAATGTCTGTTATTATGTTTATGTTCTGTGGTACATTTCGATTACAGGCAAAGGAATGGTGTCCCCATATGGTAGGAGGGCCCCACTCTTAGAAATGCCAGAGTATAATTTTGAAAGGAACTTTGATCATGACAAGCATATCTTTGTAAATCTTTCTAAGACTTGAAAACTGCCAAGCCCTAGGAATGGTCATCATTAGGAGATATTCATCATAAAGATACAGATATATACTGCTTTTCACTCTTTATTCCATTTCTCTGCTCATTCAATGTTCCCTAATAAATAGCTAGGCTTCATATTTCCCTACCTTTATTTACCTGCTCATGCAGCAGTTTTCATTTAACAGCAATAAACATGTCTGAACAAAGGCACCGGTGCATGTGGAGTTAGAATACTGCACACGTGTAGTCAGGGGGGTTTCATCTTGTGACAACCTGCTTTAAGGCATGATTTCCAAGAAATCTCTGCATGGAAAAAGTGGGAAATTGTGTAAATTCCATAGGTCAGTGCTAAATTCCTGCCTTCCTGACAAGAAATGACAGCCAGTCACAGAGAAGAGAAAAAAGATTCAGAAAGGATTTAAGAAAACACTTGTATGAATTGGTAAGACTGTCTAGTAGGGAAAAAAAACCTGCCAATTTTAAAAATCTGTTAGCACACTAAGGCTATGTGCCCAATGCCTTTCATTGGAATAAGGCCACAGGAATGGAATCCCCAACCTTCAGGGAATTATCAGAACAAGTAGGATATTTATCCCCCAAAACATTTTGCTTACCTACAAAACAAGAGCCAAGTCTGCTACATTACCATAACATAATTCCTTTTGGATCTGACATAATTTCCCAATTGGGCACCAAAATTTCAAAGAAGCAATAAGATACTATGAAATAACTTGTTTAGTGTTCAGGTTGTCCTCATAATTAAAATGCCAACTAGCACTCTATGAATCTATTAAAATCTCAAGGGCATCCTCAATAACATTAGTTTCATTGATTCATTCAACCATAATTATTAAGCACCTATTCATTATGGGCCTGGAACTATGAAAGGTTATTTGACTTAATTTTAAAAATTAAGCACTTGCTTTTCAAAGAAATATGTTAGGTTTTAAGAATACGAAAGTAAAAAAAAATTACATGGTACTTGCCCTCAGGGAGTTTATCATCCTTTAGTCAGTTAATATGGGGGGTAGAGAAGACAGGACATTTATGTAAATAAATATAACAGAAGTTGGAAAGAGCAAGAGGTAAAGGAAGGAACAAGGAAAATATCCTAGGAAATTGTAAGCAGGAAGAAATAACTTTCAGCTTATAATAAAGGAACTCAGAGTAGACTTAAGTCAAGTTGGTCACATCTAAGATGTTATGAGAAGCAAGATAAAAATGACTTTCAATGCTTTTTAATGCTTTATTCAAAGAAATGTCAATCCAAAATTAACTTCAGAGCCACTTGTGAAAATGCCACATACACCCCAAAGGAAGCCTACCAAGTATTTGCTAAGCAATACCTGGCTGATTTATGAATCTATCAATCCTATCTTGTCAAAATCCAAGGTAACTATATCCCAAAGTCCCAACCTCAACTCTAATTTCCCCAACCTCCAGTTGGTGGTCTCTTGGATTGGCACCTCCCAACATCAATCAAAAGGTTAAAAATGGACAACTTGGATATATCTTCCCAAGGGGCTTGTGAACATGTCTCTGAAATAATAATCTTCCCATTATTTTATCTACTTCACTACTCCTGTGAGGATAATTATAATCACCCATTGCTGCTGAAGGCATTTCACCTGAAATGTTACAGACCTAGAAGTGAGAAGCTAGGGAATTGGAAAGCCAAGTAAATAATATGTGATCCAGACCCATTCCCAAAGTGGAATAGGATGACTCATCAAGTAATGCTTTCTAATCATTAGGGTTCTAGCTGATCCTTGCTGAGTATCAATTTCTTTAACTGTAAAATGTAGGCTTTAGGCTAGATAATTTCCATGGTCTCTTCCATATTATTTTCTATGAATAATAAATGCATACATATGGCACATAAAAATACTGTTCATTGTTCCAAGGAACCACTAGGGAATTATACATAAGGGATCTCTATGACTAATCCAGAAACAAAGGGAAAGTAAATGACTTTCAGTGATAAAGTGCAGTAGGAATAGGTAAACCAACACTCTGTAGAAGAAGCAAGATGTCTTTGGTCACTGGCATTACAGTAGTTACACTGCAGTTTCTCTGTTCTGTTGACTCTTTTCAGGAAGCTCTCTGCCTTCTGATCTTCCCTTGATGCCTAGATACTATTATTCTCAAGGCAGAAGAACATGCTGTGCCATGGCTCCTGGGTTATGGTTCACAGAATAGATGCCTACTTGACTTTTCAATTGAAGTTTTCTCATCCAGGACTCTCAAAATAAATAGAATGACAAGTTTGGACCAAAGTTTTGGGTTTTTAAAGTACATAAACATTATTATTTTTTACATAAAAACCCCATCTTATAAAAATTGGTATCTTTTTTTTTTTAACAGAATTACTACCAAAATCCAAGAAGCAAAAAATCTTTCTTCAATGCATATTGGCTTACTCAAAATGACTCAATCAACATTTCTATGAACATTTCAGATCAAGGTGAGTAAAAATAGTGAAGTAATCATTCTTCCTTGTCCTAAGAATATGCTGGTTGATTTTGCCAAAACTAGATCCTTGAAAGGCTTCATGTGAATCTATAAATGGGATGTTTTTTCCCAGCATAGAGCTTATATCTAGACAGTAGTCATCCTCCTCCGTGGATTACCACAATCTCCTCTACTCTAAATTGCATGATGAAATCACTACTAATGCTAACCAAAATATTTTATTTTTCCTTATTAATTTAAATTGATCTATTGATATACATTAAATCCAACATACTTAATTAGTGTTTAAAAATCTTCATTGGTATAGCCCCATTATGCTAGTCACTTTGTCATCTCCTACATCGCATTCTGCTGATGCCCCTTTGGTTTTAGACATAGTTATACTAACTCCCATTTTCCATTATATAAATCTTCATGCCATCTTCATTAAAACTCAGTAATATTGGAATAACATCACTATGCCAGTCCATCACATTCACTTTCAAATAAGTAAAAAATCTTCAATCTTTTAACCAAGGAAGCTTTGTTGGCTTCTCTTTAAAATGTCCTTTATTGAAATGGGAGGGCTTTGGAAAAAAAATTAACTCAAATTTATACAGTATTTTAAAAACATGAGCTATTTATATAATTTTATATACACATCAAAACATCTCTGAAAAGTAAGTTGCAAATTATTATTCTTATTATAGAGATGACTGCTGGAGGTGCATGTGTGGCAAAAAAAAAAATACTTCACAGAAGGGTTAGCTCTGCTGGCATTTCCTCCCCTCCCAATCAATTTAGACTATAATAGTCTTGAGGGTAGGTGTAATATCTTTGCCCAGCACCATACTTTGAATTACTTGATAAGCAATCAATGATGATGATGGTGATGGTAGTAGTGGTAGTGGTGGTCTGCAAAGACTTGGCAATGGTCATATAGATTGTGGGTCCATCTTCCCAGAACAACTTTCAAAAATATTTCTTAGAAGAAAATTCAATTTACTAACATTCCCTTACATGTACTTTGTTGTTGTTTTTCGACCTTCATAAAAGAAAACAAATCCAAATCACTAAGGTATACTATTTACAAAAATATCTAACCCCCAGGCAGATCTATACCAATATAATTCATACTAATACCAACTTCCCGAGAAAAACTTTAATGGAAAATTTGATTTGTGGAATATTATATTGAAATAAAAATGCATTTGATATTTGTTCCTAGAAAAGTTGAATTTACAGGAAAAAATATTTAAGCAAGATCTAAACATGCCCACTAGCAAAAGATAAAAATGACAAAGAACAATGTATTTTCCTCGGGATTAAAAACACTTGTTTCTCTCTATGCCAAGTAAAACTAACAACTATTTGCCTTTGCCTAGACATTTTTACCTAAGTTCAGTAAATAAAGTTCATGCATTTAAATCTCATTTTTTTCAAGCAGCACACAATAAATATGTTATTTATAGTTGTTGGCATACTATTTAGTTGCTCAGGCCAAAACAAAACAAAAAAATTTAATTTTCTAAGTTTAACCTCTTTAGGTGCCTTCATTTCAAATATGCTACAGTTGCTGATCTTTTTCCAGCAGAAGAACATAGTCTCTGCAAATCATGGACTCTAAGAGAATGCACAGAATTCCATGCTTAGGTAGCTACACATATTCATGTCTATTGAACTGTAGATTGGTAGGGGTGTTCCTTTGATGCTTATACATACTCCTAAAGGGAAAAGCCCTTGGTTCTTCAATCATAAGTCTATTTTCTTCTCCATTCCTTGCTTACCAAGGAAAAGCAACTCTAGTTGTCTGTCAATTAATCAATAAGCATTTATTAAGCACTTACTATGTGACAGGCACTGTGTTAACAGTAAAATAAATAGTTCTATACTCAAGGTTCTTGTATTCTAAAGTGGAAGAAAATATATACACACAAATACATAATATATACAAGATGAATAAAAGAGAATTAGCAAAGAAGGATGCTAACAGTGGTAAGGGACAAGATTTACCAATAGCTTCATTTTGAGAAGATGGTATTTGAACTGGGTCTGGAAAGAACATGCCGTTCCAAAATATGAAAGTGAGCAGGAATACAATTCAGGGATGAGAAACAGCTAATGAAAAAACACGGATACTTACAAGTGTTGTATGTGGAATGGAAAGTAGGCCAGTAGGGATAAATTTAATACTTCAAGAACAAGAGTCAAGTGTGGGAAAACTGAAGATGTAAGAAAGGGTTAGGTTTTGAAAAGCTTGGAAAGCTAGAATCTTTTATAATTGAATTAAGACTCAAAAAAGATTCACTCCCATGTTTTTGAACCATAATGACACGATTAGACCTGAATATTAGGAAAATTTGTGACAGTGTGGATGATGAATTGGCATAAGAAAACAACTTTGTAAGAGATCAATTTAGGAGGCCCTAAAATAAAGCCCTGACAAAGGATAGTGGCTATATGAATCGAGGAGGCAATGTACACAGAAGAAATTGATAAATGACAACATCTGTTATCTGAAATGATATGAGATGAATAAGAAAGAGGAGTCAAAGATGACATTGATGGTAACGTCCTTGACAGACTGGGAAATTCAGAAGAGTTGTGGGTTTTGGAGGAAAGATTATGAATCTTACTGTGGACATGTGCAGCCTGTGATGCATTCATGATAACTAGACGTGAAATGTCTTCTCTAAGTGGCTAAAGATGAGGCACTAAAGGAAAGAATCTTCAACTCTTTATGTAATAGAATTATAGAATTAGAAGAGGCAATGAAGGTCACTAGGTCAACACTTTCATTTTCCTATATAGGAAACTGAGACCCTGACTGGATTAATGACTTGTTCACGGTAACAAGCAAAAAAAAAATGTCCAAAATATGGCCCATTCACTGTGGCTGAAACCCAAAGAAGCAAAGCAATTTCCCACAGATCAAAGGAAGACAAAACTAGAATTTGAACCAAGGACTTCCAACATTGAACTTACTCCAATATTTGTATTGGTAAAGGGAGAAAAAAGATATATTAGATTTTCAGAAATATATATAATAATTCTGAGAAGAATGATTTAGAAGAATGTTATATTGTACCATGTAGTAAAAAATATTTGTATTGTGAATGATCATATTCTAAAGGATTTAGTTATATGAGTGTTTGGGTCAAATAAACTACCATTTCTATTTAGAATAAGGAAATTAAGGCTGGGTGAGATTAAATTGACGTGTCTAAAATTCACACAGTGAATAAATGGCAAGCAAGGGATTTGAATCTATATATTCATCATCTGAGTAAAATTTTTCAACTGTGCCCTCACCAGGGGTATGTCTTTGTGTGTGTATACATGAGCATGTGTGAAAGATAGAGACATATCTATGCACATTTATAGATAACTAGTATGTACATATATAAAAATAATTTTGGATGTATACACATATAAATATACATGCACATATAGGTACATATTATATATGCATATATAAATTACAAATCTACATATATGTATGAATATATGTGTATATTTACTTCCCAGCACAGAACATTCCAAAATTAGGCAACAAATAAATGAAGGATAAAGGGTTTAGGGGAAATTGAAGGGCCATAAATTTACATGGTTAATTTGAGTCTTGGGATGAGCCATAATTAGGTGAGAATAAACAAAATTATGCCCTTGTCATATAAATAGATATATACATAGATACAATATATGTATTTTTCAACATTAATTTCAATATTACCAATCAACAAAAAAATTTCAATATATAAATAAGGCATGTATAAAAGACAGGAAGGTTTAATGTAAAAAACTATGCTGGATTAGGATGCAGTGCATCTGAGGGTGAATATGATTTTGTCACTTACAACTTATGTGTCTTTGAACAAGTCACAAAATTTCTGGGCTTTCACCTCTTTGTATATAAATTGAAAATGTTCAAAGAATCATAGAAGGAAGAAAACACACATTTATTAAGTGCCTACTGTAAGCCAGACTCTATGTTTACTTAGTATTTTATAAATACCTTATTTGACACCATCTATCGGGAAGTAGGGGCTATTATTAACCCTATTTTATATTTGAGGAAATGAAGATAAATAGCTAGATGACTTATTTGGGGATAATGTCTGAAGTCATATTTGACCTCAAGTCTTCTTGACTCTTATAATAACACTCTATCTATCATGTCATCTATCTGCTTCTGGCACACATTGGATTATATTATCTCTAGGATTCTAGAATTGACAAACATGTAAAATGGTAGAAACCAATCCTGAATTTAGGTTCAAAAGACTGGAGTTTCAATCACAGGCTCTGACTTTGGAAAATGTTCAATTCGCTTTAACCTTGGTTTCATCAATAAGTGAGGGAACATAGTACTAAATGGTCAATAAAAAAAGGTACTTCTAGCTTTAGATTATTTTAGAATATGTGAATTATAATGATAAGGAGATTAGGTTACATGCATTTTAGACAAATATAGAAATTGTTTCTGTCATGGAGAATTCTTAAACTTGCAAAAATGGTTTTCCCTATTAAATATTTTTACTGAGATATGGAAAAAGAAGGCAAAAGATCATCTGTTAGTCTTTCCACAAGGTATATATTACTCCCTCCACCCTCTCCAAAATAATTCTAATAGGTTTTTTGAAGCCTGACAATAACATTAACTTCCTTAAGAGTATTATGTTCTTTTTCCATCTGACAAACAGATTTTTTCAAATATTATTCTTGGCCTTTTAGCTAAATTTTAAAGAGCTAAATCAGAGGCAAATATTGCTCCTGTCTGTGAAAATAGGGTTAAAATATTTTTTTAAAGTTTGATCAAAATGAAAGATGTTGCATTGGGTTTTTTGGAGTATTTTGAGTAACTAGTAAAAGGTATATCTATCCCAATGTTCTACAAGCAGCACAGTGGAATTTAGAAAAGAAATTCTTATAGGCTGTCACAGGAATGCAATGAGATAGGTTATTAGTTCTCTCAATTTAATTCAAACCATCCCTTTAGCACTCTAATTGATATAATCCTTTGTTATATATCTTTAATTTCCTCTTTAATATCTTTAATAATTCCAAAGGCATTACATGCCTTTGATACATATCTTTTTAAAAATTTAGACTCTCTTTCCCTGTTATCTATATCATTTGAGGATATATAATGTTACTTCATTTTCCTCAAGCAATTTTTCATAGCATTACCATTTGAAAGAAGTATAGAGTACCTTTCATGGTCCTTGTCAACTAAATTTACTTACTCCTTACTAACCTCTATTATTTAAAAAAAGAAGCCCTTTAACTTCCCACAGTTTCCAGCCATAATCATAAATAAAGCAAACAGAAAAAAATCAAAAGCCTCTAAGGACTCTCAGTTAAAAGGATATTTAGCTTTTTGAATTAAAACACTGGGTTAACTCCTCACAAGCAGAGATAAAAAAAATCATTGTTTCGGAATGTTCTTAGTTCTTCATCAGCTTCCTATTGCCTCTAGGACAAAATACAAACTCTTCAGTTTGACATTTCAAGCTCTTTGCAATCTAACTCTACTCTACCTTTCAGACATATTTCACATCACCCCGCCATATGCATTCTGTGTCCTAGACAAACTGGTGTACTTGATTTTCATGAATCTGGCATTTAATCTCCTCCACCTATGACTTTGTACAGGCTGAAAATGTATTTCCACCTCTTTCTTTTAGTATCCTTGCCTTTCTTCAAGGTTTATCTCCACCACCCACCTACTATGGAAGCATTTCCTGATTTCCCTGGCTAGTTGTATACTCTCCTCAAATTATCTTCATTTATATGTCTGGGTAATGTTAAAATTTCCAAATAAAACATAAGCTTCTTCAGGAAGGGACATTTTTTATCACTTATTTTCAATCCCAGTACAATGCTGGTAATTGCTCCTTAAATTGAATTGAGGTCACTATTTTTCATATAATAATTGAGGAGACAGGGAATAATAAATCCTTGAGGACTCACTGAGATGAACATAAACCTAAAACCTAAAACTTTTATTTTATTTATTTATTTATTTTGAATTTATTTATTATTATAGTACAGAATAGCATAGCATATCCTTTGGGGTGTGTCTCTTGCACATGCTACAGCTCCTTGGAGCAACAGGAGGATGAGCAGCCATGTAAAGGGCTTAGCAAACCCTCACACCATAGGTCCATAGGTCCTAGTCCTACCTAAACATCTCATATGCCCAAACTAAGACAGGTACAAAAATGAAGGATGGTCTTATTGGGGGGGGGGTGTAAAATGTAGGGCTGATGAGTGAAGTATTCTAGGACAGCCTGTACAAAGACAGGGAGTTAAGTGCTAGAATACTGTATATGGACATAGAACAGTAAGCAGGCCAGGTTGGCTAAAATGTAGAGTGTGAGGGGAAGGAATAGATTATTAGTTTGTAAAAAGAAGTTGGAGTCAGATAATTAAGGGTTTCAAATGACAAAAAGGAAAGTCCTTATTTTATAAATTATAGTAAATCCCTGGATTTCTTGGAGAGCGACATGATCAGACCTATACTTTAGGGGAAAAAAATCAAACTGGGAGTATAGAATGGACAGGACAAGGGCTAAAGGGATACCATTTAGAAGAGGTGGCAATAATCTTGTTAAGAGGGGCCATGAGATCTGTCTGACCTACGACCCTTTTGGAATGGTTGGAGAAATAGGGACAGATGTGAAAGAAGCAGCAAAGGATATCAGCATAACTGGGCGAAGGTTTACCTACTGGTGTGGGTAGGATGGATGAAAGTGAAGAATTATGGAAGATTGTTAAGATAGCTAATTTGTCATTTGAGTATCTGCGTGCATGATGGAAGGGGCAGAGTTTCATTGATCCTTCATAGCTGTTCTCAAGCACATAGTTCAGTGCTTAATACATGTTTTTCCATTCCTTTGAGGGCCTATTAGATGGGAAAGGCACCTGACTCGGGCTTGGCCCCAGAGGATAGAACTAGGGTCAAATGGTAGCAAGACAGATTTTAGCTCACTGTGAGGAAAAGCTTAGTAATGCCCATGGCGATTTTAAAGTGGAATAGGTTGCCTTAGGAAGTAATTTCTCCACTGTTGAAGACCTTCAAGGGGAGCATTAATGAATACTTGTCAGAGAAATTTCAGAGGAATCACATAATCATATACTAAAAGCTGGAAGAGGTCTTGGAGACCATCAATTATAATGAATTCATTTTACAGATGAATAAACTGAGACTCATAGAGATCAAGTGACTTTCCCAAGGTCATATAAATAAAGAAGGGATTTCTATTTGGGCACCAACTGGCTTACATTGGCTCTCAGGTCCATTCTTCCAATGATGCCTCTCAGTCCTTTTCTTTCATTGAATTTGCCTACTCTTAGTGAAGCCTTCAAATACCTGGTGTTATTTGAGCTCAACTGAAAGGGCAAGAATGAGGGACAGAGAAGAGAAGACTAGACACGTAAGTGGCAGCAACATGCAGTAGAATCAGTATTAGATCTAGATCTGGGTTTGAATCCTAGCTCTCCCACATTACTCATATGACCCCCACAGAACAAGATGCCTCTCCCTGGATAAACTTGTCACTTCAGACCACCATGCTGATTATTCAAGCCTTGACTAATGCCATCTCTCTCTGATGAGAGGTCTAGAGGGTGGAATACCAAACTCCTCCCAATGCCTACTTTTAAAGAGGGTAGAAACTGAATTCAGCTCACTCCACCTGGAATCTGCTACCCTGCCTATTTTCAGCTCTAACTCTTTGTGCTAGGTACCCGTTGGCATCCTATCCCCCTACCCACTGTCCTTTTGTGTGTTAGCTCCCCCCTTTACTTTGTCAATTCTTTGAAGGCAGGAGCTGTCCTTTTACTATTATTGTTATTAATTATATCTCCAGAGCTTAGCACAGTGCCTGGAACATAGTAGGCACTTAACAAATGTTTACTGGTTTGAACTGGGAAAATCCCCTAAACTCTCTGGATTACAATTACCTCATCTGTATATTGACTAATTCTAATTCTAAGACTAATTCTAATTCCAAGAAACTAATTCTAAGATCCCTTCAAGTTCTAAATCTCTGATGAAGTTACCCTAAATATGAGATAGTGAGGGGAGGGTTGAGTGAAAAGATGTGTGGGAGACAAGTTTGAATAAAATGCAACATGGATGCCAGCCAATTAGAGCAGCAGACTTCAAAAGAAATCTAAATCCAAGATTGCTAGCTCAGCAGTGCTAAGCAAAGATGAATATATTTTTGAAAGTTAATATATTTCACATAACAAATGATACCATTATAAAATAAGAAGGTATGTTTATCAAATAATCCTCAATTCCTTCTCTTTTCTGTTTTTCAAGTGTTATCTCTTCATGTGCTTTAACAAGCTTTGCTTAGTTTCCTGGAAACCCACAAAAGGATTTTTTTTTTAATCTTAAGGAGTTGAAGTGCTAACATCAGCTTAGATTCAGCTGCCTCCTAAGGGGATTCTGCACCTGTGATTTAGCCTTTGAAACAACAGCCGGAAAACTACACAAGAAGAGCATGTGGAACCATTAGGAATAAAGTGACCTTTTTTTTTTTTTTTGCAAGACACCAAACTGGTACCAAAAGACAGTGAACAGTAAGTAGTCAGAAAATTCTTTCTTTTCAATTCTTCAACCTGCTCATACTGAAACCCACTAATCAACCAATAAATCAAGTATGTATTAAGGACCTACTATGTGCTAGGAACTATGCACATGCCTCTTCAATGTAATGTCTTATAGAAATGTTTCAAGATGATAAAATGTAAACACAAAAAATACAGGAAGGAATAGGGCTTCATAGAAGAGTACAAAGTGCTGAATGACTTCTCCAACATGGGAAAAGATATCACTGCCAATATCAATATTTTTTTTTAGACCCTAAGTTTCTATAAGACTTGACATTTCTGGAGTACCCAGATTTTATTATATTTTTAATTACTTAATTCACCAATCGTGCAGAATAGAAATGTCATGGCATTCATGATATGTATGGAGGGGATAGGTGGTGCTTATTGATATAGTCATTGAGATCTTGGCCATACCAGATCCTGGCCAAAGGCCATGAAGCATCAAGGCATGGTGGAAAGAGCATTGATTTGGGTAGAATTCTCAGCTCTTCTTCTTTCTACCTGTTTGACTTTGGGGAAGCATGAGATCCTATGAAGTTATGAACCTAGAGCTGAAGGAGCAAGTCATGAGATCCACCTTAGTCTACAATTAACTGTATATCATATGGGGTTAGAACACAGTGTTCAACATGCATTTAGGAACCACTAAAAAAGAAACAACCTGCTTTCTGTACCATCAACAGAAGAGCTAGACCTGTAGTCAACAAGATCCAGGTTAAAGGCAGGATCTTGACAATCACTTTGTCACCATGGAAAGTCACTTAAGCTCAGAATTTCCAGGCAGCTATAACTTTAAACTTCATTCAAATTGCTTATCTGAGAAGGGGAATATCTATTCTAAGAATTCACTACCCAGATGAAATCACAGGTTTAGACTCCTCTACTCCCTCTTCCCTCAATCAAAAAATATCCCTTCACTACAATTCTTTATGGATGCCTCATCATGGCATAGTGGGGACCCAAAATTATTTCAGAATGTGAATTTGACAGAACAGTACAAAGTTCAGTAGGGACTAGAGCTGAAAAGGCTTGGAGCACAGACAGGCAAAAGCTTGTTATTTGTTGGTCAACAAGTTGCTTAGTTGGGTTGGTTACCAAAGATGAATATTTTTGGCCATGGTGACTTTTAACCAACTAGTGAGGCATAGAAAGAGCTATAATTTACAATAGTAATAGTGGTACCACACTAATAAAGCAGACATCTTTGAAGTATTCATTTATTGCTTCAGGTAGAAGGTTTTAAGTACATATAGGCAGCTAGGTGACTCAATAAATAAAGAGTGCCAGGTCTAGAGTCAGGAAGACCTGAGTTTAAATCCAATCCCAGATACTTAATTGCTGTGTGGCTCTTGACAAGTCATTTATTCCTGTTTGCCTCAGTTTCCTCATCTGTAAAATGGAGTGGTAAAAGGAATGGCAAACTATTCCAGTATCTTTCCCAAGAAAACCCCAAATGCAGTCACAAAGTGTCAAATACAACTGAAATGACTGAATAACAACATAACTACTAAGTGTGCCACTTCCATTGTAGAACTACAGCAAACCATCTTAACCTTTGCCACCTATCACTACACTAGTGGGTTTTCTTTAAACAGTTGCAGTTAAGCACTAAAGACCATGGTTAAATGGAGCAATCATGAACTTGGAGTCAAAAAGATGTGGGTTCTCTTATGGATTATATGACAATAGGCAAGCAGTTTATTGTCTTTAAACATCAGTTTCCTCATCTACAAAATGAAGGTAATAATAACTATAGTGCTCACATCACAGAATTGTTGCATAGTTCAACAGATATATGTAATCACATCCTTTGCAACCTTTATAATTATCTTAGCATTACAGTGAATATTTTTTCTTCCTGAAAGGGACAAATCTTCTGAACACCTTAATAGGCCTTTGATGTTAAGAACCCAAATACAAACAAACAAATAAATAAAGGATAATACTTGATAAGGATTCTCTCAAAAATAATATCCAAATTCAAAATATAAAGAACCTGCTCCACTGCTAGGCCAATGAGGAATCCTCATCTATTTCTGGGGCGACTACTCTTTCCTTTGATTGAAGGTTAAATTTCTGATATCGCTTAGAATTTTTGTTATTCTGTCACAAAATTTGGAGCTTGTTTTCATAACTCCTGACTAATGAAAAAATACAGAATTTATGATCCTTTGGATGAATTTCTTACAAGTAATGAAATTCAGATGAACTGTATAATGATCCCTCACTTTCTTTATAAAATCTATCAGTTCAATTCTTTGCCTTGAGGACAGATGCTAAACAGTTGCATTTGTAAGTCATTAAATCATGTTTCTGATTTTTCTCTGGCCCTTCAACATGTCCCTGACAGAATGACGAAACAGACAAAGAAACTGTGTCAATGAATTGCATACAATTAGAATCAAAAAGAAGGATTGTGATGGAGAGTATCTAAATGGCCAGTCAATTTGTAGTTCAATTTTGCCTTATTTAACACTATCACTATTTCTGGACATTTCCTCTGCATCTCTGGCCAGAAAATAAAGTTTTCATGACAATGTCTCATTTATAATTTATTTATGACAATTCATTACTAAGTAAAAAATAATACCTGGTTTCAGGGAGGAATGAAATTTAGAAATCCTAATGAAATTTAATAGTTATGTGTACCATTCTGTCATTTCATTTTGTTCCATATAAGAGTGATATGTGAAAGGTTTTCAAATTCTAATTTAAACATTTGAGGAATAATGTCTGAAATTAAATCTTTTCAAAGGAAGTATTTGAATTCTAAGGAAATAGAGCAACATCCCAGCTATGCCATTAACTGTGGGAATTTGGGTAATTCACTCAAAACTCTCCTGGCTTCTATGTCCTCATTAATAAAAATGGTGTATGTCTGAGGGCAGAGGGGCATTAGATAGTCCTTGAAGTAAGTTAGATCTCTCAGAGGGTCCTATAGGGAAGGTGAAGAGGAAGAGATGAAAAATTCACCAGAAAAATGTCTAAGATATTTGTTTGTTGGTATTGTTTCATATTGTAATAAAACCCCAAAACATTTATTTTAATTAATAAGGTCTAATTAATGTAGCAGAGCTAGTAGCAATTCCCTATTCCTATCAATATCAGTGGTTATTTTTCTTTGAATTCAGTCATATTATTTAAAGAAAGGACTAAAGAACTCATGACTTTGGTAATGGGTAATTGGTATAAAGAAGTCAATGCAAGTCAGCACCAATTCCTCCATAGTTTATAATCTTTGAAAGTTTCCTAGATATGAGAGGATAAATAACTTGCCCTGAGTCACAGAGCTAATATGTGTCAGGGGCAAGCCTTGAACACACATCTTCCTGGCTTCAAGTTTGGCAATATGTCTCCTTGGCCATTCTGCCTCTCTATACAATTTTAAAGAGTTTTAAATTAATTAGATTTCCCCCTGACTTTCTAAGTGCCCTTGCAATGCTACTTATCAAATGTCAGTGGTACTGACAAAGCTTCTACTATTAAAGCTATAATCCAAATTTAAGATAGTTACATAGGAAATATGGAGGTGGAGAAGATATTAGAATAGCAATTCACAAGCAGTATTATGATTTTCAGTAACCAAAGCAATCAAGATTCTTTAAATCTCATATTATCCAATATTTCATTTCAACTCATCCCCATTATTCAGACTCTGCCCTCTCTTTTATCACTGTATGTGACATTCTGTTGATGTGCATCTTAATGGAAGTGTATCATTTGAGCATTATGATATAGTATTACTTTCATCTAAGAAATTGTACCATCAGCAAAATGAAATGCAGAAGGATTATTATTTACATTTATTTTAATAAACACTTAAATTCCTTCTGGCAATGAAAAGTAGCCAGACCAAGCAGAGTCAAAAACTGTTTTTTCCCGCTTTAGAATTCTTTTCCACATTGTGAAACAGCTGCCTGATCATTGTACTATACTTGAATTCACTTTTTTTAAAATCACACCCTTCCCCCACAAACAGTATTTTTCAATTATATGGTTGCCTACTACAGTTGAGGTCATCTGTTAATGGCAAAGATGTATTATGATGTACTTTTATCATTTCTAACTAGTGAGAAAGATAATGTGTTATATTATTGAGCTCAGTTATCATCAATGTTCTCACTCATTTGTGAAAAGAGATGGGTCATATTATCTAGCGGGTGCACACAGAGGGAGAAAAGTAATCTCTTCATGTAGAATAATCAGAGAAAACCCTAGATTTTAACCTCACTATTCAGTGAACAAACAAACAAACAAAATTCTAGAATTACATCTTGATATATCAGTTTCCAGTAACCTTTATCTAATGTTTGATTTGATAGAATTCTAATTACATTTATTTTAGGTGCCTGGTCTTGTAAATACCATTGCCTTTTTTGCACATCAATAAATTAATTTCAAACAATAAAAATGGATGCAAAAACCCCAGCAGGGATACTTCATGAAAACAATCATCTAACCTGGATATCATAATATAGGAGAGGAAGGAAAGAATGTTGTTCTCTAAATAAAAAGATATTCCAGCTTCCTATTAAAAGAAAATAAAATGCAAAATAGCTAACACATCTATAGTACTGCAAAATTTAGAAAGTGATTTCTCCACAAAAATTCTGTAGAGTAGGTGTTACAAATATTAATTTCATTTTATAAAAGAAGAAAGCAGAACTCAGAGATTTACCCAAAGATGACATACGTGTTAAATGCCAGAGCAAGACTCACTCAGTCATCTGACTCTAAGTACAGAGCATATTTCCATATCTTTAGTGTGGTAAACTAAGTCATTGACTTCAACTACAACAATACATATTCCCAAGAAGTCAAATACCAAAAATATCCTAAATATTTTCTACTGGTTTCTATCCAAGATATTATAATATGGAAAGGTGTAATAGAAAACAGAATGGAACGAGGTTGGTTTAAAACTAGACCTCAATCCTCACAATTGATAACACAGGCTAGTCATGAAGACTCCATAAGTCTCAGTTTCCTCATTTGTTCATGTAAAACTGATGCCAATAATACTGATTTCAAATGGTTCTTGTATGAAAGATTCTCAATAAACCCTAGTTCTGCTACTTCTTACCTGTGGGATATTAGGCAAATTATTTTACTATTTTTTGCCTCAGTCTTCTCACTTGTAAACTAATAGATTTGGACCAAGTGGTTACTAATGTCCCTTCCCTCCATGTATCTTGTGAGTTAGGAGTATAAACACAAAGCTAATTCAAAAGTTAAGGCTAAACTAGAGGGCAACAGACAATATGAGAGATACTTTGGAATTAATCAATCAACAAACACTTATTAGACAGCTACTACTTGTAAGGTTCTGTGCTAGGTGCTAGAAAAATAAAGAAAATCAGAAGTCATAAAGAAGTCTGAATTTGACTTTATTTTTCTATATAAATTTATTTTCAAGGGAGAGCATGCAATAGATCTTTAGAAATATCCCTCATGATTACACATCATTTCCTATCAAATGAGATAAATGGATAAATGTATTTAATGAGATAGATAAATCAACTATTTGTTGCAAACCTTGAAGCACTATATACATGTTAACTCTTATTATCATTATCATCCTAAAATGATTGGCTATTTAAAAATAATTCAATAAAATTATAGAAAAATTCAATCCTCTAGGAATTATCTTCTAGAATAGAATCTGTGTTTTCTATTTTTTCTTTGTAATATTTTCCAAGACTGATCATTTGTAGTATTTTCTGAAAGTAGCAGAGAATAATATTAATAATGTGATAGCCAATCCTACTGGTTTTATCATTTAAGATAAAACCAGAATTCTTGCTAAGAACTTGGAATATACCTTAGGACATGATCACACCAATTTCTTTGCACAATACACCAATTCATCTTTTATTTTCATGTGGTTTTGATATTTGGAAGGGATATCGAAGTCCACCAAAAGAAATGAGAATTTCTTCAGCATCACTATTGGGCTCATTGAATGTATCTAAGGAATAAAATAAGCAGTTTATGAATTTCATTGTTTCCCAATGATTTATGCTGAACATCATAAAAAAGATGGCTCACTTGAAGAAACTCAGGGAATCTAAAGATGTATGATAAAATTGTAAATATTCCCTCCTCTGAAACCAGAGATGCTATGCCTAGTAGCTTATTTCCAGGATAAAATGGCTTCTTATGGCGTTATCCAGTGCTTTGTTTAGTCTGGTTCTATTCACAGAGGAGTCACTGGTTTAGCTGTTCATTTTAAATGTAGACTTTCTGGATTTGAAGGCACTTAAAGAAAAAAATATTTTTAACACCTGGGGGCTGGCACAGTTTTGCCAACTCACCCAAAGCCTTATAAGTCAGCAAATATTTCTAAAGCAATTTTGAAGTTTTAACAGAACAATGTTGTAGATATATGGGAAGTGAAGAGATTATTTCAGAGCCCGTGAATTTGAGCAAGGGGAAAAATATTCACCTCCAAAGCACTGTCTGCACATGAATAAAGATCTACTGGGATATCACTGGAGAGGAATGTCTGTCAAAACACTTTGATGGAAACCTACAGCCTCAGAAAGGTACCCAAGCAAAACACAACAAACAATGAAAGTTAATTGCCAAAGTCAGGCCTGTCCTCATAATGGATTGCATTCTGCATGGTTTACTGTCCAATGTTAATTAGCCACAGTCAGGTTGGTATTGTTTCCCTATTTCACTGAAGCGAGTCTCATAAACAACAGTTTCTCAGAAAAGTTATGCCCACAGGTTAGCTGAATCCTCCTGCTGCCATTCCCCATGGAGCAGCCTAGGATGACACCAGTTTTCTCCACCAGCTCAGCTTCTACAAATAAAATGGGGATTCAGGAACCAAAATGGCAGGTCTTAAGGGAAAGGCAGAAAAGCACCAAGCTTCACTATCTGTTAGCAAGGGATCAGCACCAATCAATTAATGATTTAATTACCTAGACTAATTAAGATAATGAACAACAGCAAACCTACAATCAATTAGATCTATCCTAATTTTTTTTTGGGGGGGGGACAGGACGTACAGGAGTACACTCATTTTATGAACTGTTTAAATTTGTAGATTTGATTGGTTTATAATTAGAGTAATCAAATACAACCCCAACTTGCATGATCACTTAAAGGTATTACAAGAAAGTCATTTGGTAGATGGACAATGTTTATTTCACATTTTTAATTTCAGACTACAAAAAAAACTATATACTTCTAATGCAAACAAAATAGTACTATGGTTGTCCCATGTTTGGATTTTGGTTTTTAGAATAAGCTAACTGTGAAAAGAAATTCAAAGCTTTTGGGGGGATTTCTCTATGAATTAAAGTCCTTTGTTAGTTTGAATGTGACTTGTAAACTAGTTCATATCTATAATTTGTTGTTATTGTTCATTTGATTCAGACTCTTCATGACCACATTCCTGGAAAAGACACCGGGGCAGTTTGCTATTTTCTTCTCTAACTCATTTGACAGTTGAGGAAACTGAGGCAAGCAGAATTAAGTGATTTGCCCAGTGTCACCCAGCTTGAAAGTGTCTGAGGTCAGATGTAAACTTGGAGAGATGTCTTCCTAATTCCAGATGACACACTCTATTTACTGTGTCACCTAGCTGCCATCCTATATGATTTAGCAAAGGTTAATTTTGTCTTGTAACACAACAAAAAAACCCTAAAGTAGCTAATATAAGGACTAATAACATATTTGTATCGCACTTTAGTGATTTTAAAGCTCTTTGAATCCATTATTTCATTTGGGCTTTTCAACAACCTTATAAAGCTGGTACTAATGGTATTACTATCCATATTTCACAAATAAAGAAACTAAGTCTCAAAACTGCTAAGTGTCTTGCCCACCAATTCACAGCTTTTAATGGAAACCTGTCTCTTAAAAATTCTAAGTTCAGGCTGAAACTGCAAGTGATAACACATAGGTAATCACAGTCAAAATTACTGGGCATCTCTTCTTCCTTGCTTTCTAATACTTTTTTTTATCATTATTTAATTTTTCATAGGTTCTCTGTCTTCTCTTACCAATGAGATTACAAGTTTCTCAGATGGAAAAGCCAATTTTTTCTGTCTCTTTAGAATCCCCCCACCCCCACCCCAGAATGTTACTGCCCACATATGGCAAAGAATACATACTTCTTGGGATGTAGAGGAGGGAGATATGTTGGTATTATCTAAAATACTCTTCATTTCTCAAGATAGCAGATACTCATCACTTTCCACTGATGAATATATTCCACAGCTTTTTCTGAGAAAAGTTATACTAAGGAATTGACCAGAACCCTGATAAACTGCCTAGAGAAGCAAGTCTTCAGAACAGTATATAAATTGTCATATCCTCCTTCCCCCCCACTTGCTTTCTTCAATCCACTGAGGTAGGACACAAGCTCATTAAGAATACTTTGGCTCACCTTGAGCTCCTATACTTTCCAAAAGCATCTTTTCAGGGGTATTTTAAGTGGAGAGCTCATTATTTATCCCACAGTCACATAAACTCAAATTTCTCTCTCTCTCTCTCTCTCTCTCTCTCTCTCTCTCTCTCTCTCTCTCTCTCTCTCTCTCTCTCCATATATATATATATATATATATATATATATATATATATATCCTTCATAATGGGCATATATGAATGTCAAGCTCCCATAATCATATCATACTTTTATCCCTTAAATGTTGGCATTCAGACATTTTCAGTCCTGTCTAACTTTGTGACTATCTTTGGGTTGTTGTTTTTTTTTTTTTTGGCAAGAACAATGGAGTGGTTTCCCATTTCCTCCCCCAACTCATTTTACAGATGATAAAAGTGAAGCAAACAGGTTTAAGTGACTTTTTCAGGCTTCCTCAGCTAGTATGTGTTTGAGGTAAGGTTTGAATTCAGGAAAATGAATCTTCCTGACTCCAGGACTAACACTTTATCTACTGATCCAACTGGCTGCCCATCCCTTAATATTTCTAAGATATGTATTAAAATTAAGCTTTCATTATAACTGGATTATTTTAATAATGATATTGAGTTCTTGAGTGTTCATCAATAGAGAACACCATTTCTTTCTTTTTTCTTCATGTAGAATATCATTTTAGCTTAGTTATCTATACAATTAACTATGCAGTTAATCTGTCAGAAACTGAGGAAGTTTTGGGTTTTTTTTCTACCTCCCTCCCCTTTTAGGCTTACTTTTCCTCCATGATGCCCACAACAGAATTAGTCATTACCAAAATGTCACTTCTAATGACATTAACAAAGAAAAAGATATAAATAATTATATTTCGCTTCCCCATTTTCAGAATGTCAAAGGATTCAAAGGATTAACAGACTGAAACAAGATACAAAACTGATCCCTATAAGAATGTTGATTACCAAATGTGAATAACATACTGACAAAATAATAAGAAAATAATAATTTAAGTTTTAGAAAAGAATGGCATCTTTTTTTTATCTATTGTATATATGCCTGGAGCCTACACAGTGTCTTCTTGCACATAGTAAGCACCTAAAAATGCCTGTCAAATTGAATTGGACAATGTGAAAAACTCCTGTTACTTATTTTATTTTAAGCATTTAAAATAAGAAATCAAAATGAAACAGATGCAGCTGCATTTTGAATAATATATGATATATATTTTAAGAATATTTGCTAAATATTGTTATGAACTTCTTGAAGAACTCATTAATAATAACTATTAAAAAGAATGTATTTAAGGAGTAGTATAAAATCATTGCATAGGCAATTAAAGACATTCATTTCTTTCATTACTTATTTTATTCAAATATATAATTATATTATATATCTAACATGTACCTATTTTAATCAAATATATAATTATTAAAACATTCTTAGAAGGATGTAATTGGCATATTCTAACTAAATTACTATCCCTGACTAGTTAAACATCAATAAGTGCACCTTTAATAAGACCTTGGCTTAATTAGCATACAAAAACTCTCTCCTTGAAACCAAATTAAATCCTTAAGAGAAACAACTAATTTGAAGTACAACCTTTATGTTATTTAACCATAATTACTATACCTTACTAAGTAAAAATAATAAAGGAGACTCTAGAGTGCTGATTAAACAGAAACGCCACCATCACATTTTCTCTAGAGGCTATAAAAATAATTCTATTTCCAATTTCAACTAGCACATACTTCTAAAGTAGCAATCAATGTAGTATTATTTTAAAACAGCATTAATGAGAGAAGCCTAAGACTACCTCTGCAGTTTGGAATGAAAGTTTTTGATACCCTTGAAGTCAAACCAATGGGGAAGAAAATGCTTTCTTTGTTGCTCTGTAATAACAAATGATCTGTGAAGGAAAATCCTGTATCATAGATCCCACAAGTGGGACATCCTGGAAAGAACCGAGGATGAAAGTTAGAATGAGAAAACCTGGTTTGCATCCCATCTATTAACTTTCCTAGTGGCATAACCTTTGGTAAATCACTTAGCCTTTGTAGGCTTCCATTTCCTCAACTGTAAAAGGATTATATTGCTGCTTCCACAAGCTCCTACTCTACATGGTGGTAGTGAGGTAACCTTTTAACAAACCATAAAGCACTAGAAAAATAATGAGAGGAACTAAAAATGGGACTTCATTATTGTAGAGAAGTCCCAGGAGAGAAAACTCCATCTGAAATCAGGTAAGAACCTTCTTAGTAACTTATAGTCTTAAAGAATTCTTTAGAGAAGTGGCAGGTTATTTGACTTAGTAGCCACTTAGTATGTGTCTGTGGCAAGACTTAAACCAAGTTCTTCCTAGTTAATTTTACAACCAACTGTGTCTGACTCTTTGTAACCCTGTGAACTATAGCAGATCAGGTCCTTTTATCCTCCACTGTCTCTTGAGGTCTGTCCAATTTCATGTTAATTATTTCCTGGTTAATAGGCTAGCTTTCTACTACACAGTTTTGCCTTGTAGAAATATGAGTGACTTGTTGGAAATAGAATTAGTTATATTATTTTCTCTGTAATTTCTATTTGCTCTTTTAGTATATGATGATTTTAATGTATATAATGCATACATATAGTGTATATATACATAATGCAATGTTAATAATGTATATAATTATATATAATGATTATGACATGACTATTTTAATCCTTCACAGTCAAGTATTCTGAAAACATAGATTTTTCAAAATTATGTTTATTTATACCTATGCAATATATATCTCTTTGTTTTGATACTTTTGTCTCCCCTATGTTTTGGTGAGATTGGGAAAAGTCATAGGAACACATTAATTAGTGAAGATGATCTTTAAGTTATATACTTGATATAATTGAGCAGTCTCATTTTACAAAAAGAAAAGGAGACTTGGAAATTCACCTAAGGTCAGAAAAGAAATAGGTGGTAAAGCTAGAATTCAGGATTGTTTGATGCTGCATCTAGCATGCTTATACTCTACAAAACCACTTCTGCCAAGGAAGATTATCAAGAGAGATTCTTAGTTTATATTTACTGGATATAAATTAAGGTCACCAGTACATTTAGGGCAAAAAAATAAGAGTGAAGTAGCTTAGCCCCTGTGTTGGGTAACAGCAGGATTAATCATACTTCTTAAAAACAGTAAGAAGCTCTGAAACTATAAATAGTAATCTGTTCTGCAAATTATGATAGTAGGACTTTTTGCTTAAATTATATTTGAGTATATTTTTAATTAATATTAAAGGAAGTCAAAATCTCCTACTCCAGGCCAATATTATGAGGATATAAATGCCTTAATTAATTCTGCCATTCATTTATATATTTTAAAAACTTACTCCCAAAAGAAATATGTTGAATACTTTAAAAGATCTCTTATTTCATCATTGTGAGTACTTCCTGAATTACAGCAAATCAGTGTCCACACAGCCTTTGTCTTAATAAATTACAATGATAAAAATCATGATAAAATGTATTACCTGTTCATTGGCTCTCTGTTTAGTTTCTATGGGCTAGCATATGCCAGGTAGGTAGGTAGGTTTGCTGGTCCTGGCTGAACTTCTATGATACTTGACACAGTCTTTGAGAAACCCAAGTCATTTTACATCAGAATAGAGCATCAAAGCATAGATTGGAAAAGTGAATAGAAATCATATTTTCAAATGCCTAGTAAATCTCATTATTTATTCTGAGTGGATTATAATTTCAAAAAGTTCCTGTTGCTATCCCAGAGAGGTAGGACAGTAGAGCTGTGGAAACAGAAATGCAGAAGCTAACTCCAGAAGCAGCAATAGTACAAGTGTTTCTTTTCTTGCTTTCTCAGCAAGTGTCTAAAGATAACACAGAGATCTTAGGTCCTTAACGCTGTGTTCTTCAATTGGCCATTATGTAATATATATTTGTACTAGGCACACAGTACATCAAAGGGTTGGGAGATAATGAATCTTACATGCCTGAGCCATCATTTGCAATTCCTTTTGCAGCATATCCCCAGTTTTCTGTTTGACTTTGTAACTGGCCCTCAAATCTGTGTTCCTCAATTACCTCCAGCCTTTGGAATCACATGTGTAATCACAATTCAAATGCCTGTGATAAGAAAAAAATAAGTTCTGATGTGGATAGTGAAAAGCTTGCCTAATGTGTAAAGATGTTGACCTAAAGATAATGCCTTTTTCAATTGAATGCCCAGGAAAAAAACTCCATGGAAAAAAAAGGGTCTTCAATCCATTAGAGATCCTAAAGAAATTGTAGTATTTCAGAGTATCATCAACTGTTTTCATACTCCTTTGAAATGAAGAAGAGTTGAGGGGGATTAGGTAGGGCATTTGAGAAAAAGACCTAGTGTTTAGTCTTGACTGTATTACTTATTCCCTTGACATTACTGATCAGAAAACTGTGGAATAAAATTATTTCTGTGATTACAGCTAAAGGAAACTTGAAAATTCAAAGGAGACATCATTTGAAGTACAAACTCTAAGGCTGTATTCTATTCTACCAATTCAAATGATGCTTTATGATCAACAAACAATAAACTTACTCAAAGTTCTTCAGCTAATTTTTCATTTTAATATAAATTTCTTAAAGCACACCATGCAAAGAGTAATACAAAATATATTAGAGATACAAGCAACAAAAAAATTAAATGGTCCCTGATCCTGAGGAGATTTAATTTAATGATGTCCAACAAAACTCTGATATATTAAATACATTGAAAAGCCTAGTTGTGGTGGTCTAATGAGAGGATTATTCTTTGACTACAATGATCAGAACTATATATTATCTCAAGGGCTGAATGAAACTAAACCCAAGGCAGGAAGTTTCCCCAATGCAACAGGGAAACCACTGGAGGTTCTTAAAACATGCTGTGTTTGTGTTTGAAATGGATACCTAAAGCTCTTAAGTGGATAATTTGGCATCCTTGGGGAAGAGATGGGGGTTTTTCAAATTGTTTTTTTACTAATTAATCCAGAAAAATCTATCAATTTTCTACTCATTTTGCTTGAATAGACACAGTTTGAGTATTTTCTATTGTCAGATTATTTCTACAGTTTTAGTATCAGTTCTGTCCTCTACTATGTGCAAAATTCTATGAGACTATAAATACAGCTAAGAGAGCTTAGAAGGAGAAAATCACTGCAAACTTTATGGATTGGATAACATTTAGGTGTCTTGCACTGATTTGTAAAAATATCCTACAAAAGTATTTAGAAACCTGAACAAATCCAACTCTCAAACCTGAGGCAATTTACCCCCTTCTAAATGGTGGTGTTCAGGCTCATCTGTTAAAACTAAGAACTCTCTGAGACAAAGGGATCTAAGAATCCAAGTAAATATTTTATTATCATTTCCCTCTCTGCTTCCTTTTTCCAAGTCAGAGCAATTAAAAATGAAAGAGAATTATGCAATTCACAACTGATCTTTTTTGTATCCCTTTGCCAACACAGTTTTGATTATTTCATAAACAACCTCTTTCTAATGTCTTCTACTGTGTACTTCCAATGATTCATGATGTGAGACTTTCACTATTTCATTTGGGAATATACTACCATCTGATAAACTTTGCCAACAGTCACTTTCCTTCTTTTTCAGCCAAAATTTTGTTTAATCTAATTAGTCCTACATTTTTACACAACATCTTCCCCGAAAAACTGCATCCCAGCTAGCATTTACTCATACTCTTCACAAATTCTCAAAAACTAGTGCCTCATACTAGTTGCTAAGACAAACTTATAACATTTGATTCAGATCTCTCCTTTATGAGTCAGAAATCACAACCATTATTAAGTGTAGTCATTTTTCTTCTAAGTTGTTTTTAATGAATCTTAGAACATCATTATATTTTTAAAAATTCTTAAACTATGCTTGCTTCTTTAAATATGCCATTTTACATATGGAAATAGTCCTACAAATTGCTATTATAATCTTTGTATTAATTTTTAAAAATCACCTCATGATGTGTTTTAAACATTTGTATCATGAAAATTTCTGCAGAGGAATTCACATTAAGGATATCCATCAGAGAAATGACAGATCCTAAAAAATGGTGGACTAATCATGTAATGAGAGAGGAGAGCTGTTAACTAGAATAGAGATACCATCTTTTTGGGGGATAGCATCTATACAGGATTCATTTTTCACAATAATTATTTCTTCTATGATATCTGTCTGGTATGATTTGTTATGGAACCTATTATATATATATATAATATACATATATATATATATCCATAAATAGGATAACTGAGCATAGACTGTGTTTTCAAGTGAAATTGGTTTAAATTTAACAAACTCAATATGAAAAAAAATTAGTGATCGCCACAATGAAACAGATAGTATTCCCATATCCTATATATTTCATTTACTAAACATCTATATATTTTATATAAATGATATATTAATATATTATTATTATTAATGAAATTATTGAGTTGATAATAAAAAGACATGTTAATATGACAATATACATAGATATATATGCGGCAATATACACAGCTGGTTACATACACTTTATTTAACTGTATGTATATATATATATATATAGACATGTGTATATTGGTATTGTATGTGAATATAGATGTGTGTGTTTATATAAGTATGAGTGTATATATAGATTCTATAAATGTATATATTATTTCATTGATGAAGGGAACTTTCAGTAAGGAAACTGCCTCAACCAAAGTAGACAGACACTAGTCTTGCAGTTTATGGCTGCAGAGTGTTTTCTGTGGTGCCAAATTGCCTGGGGCACCAAGGCTGGCAAAGGAGACAGTCAGGATATATCAGAGGCAAAACTGGAACTCGGGTCTCTCTAAGTCCTTGGCCAACTCTTTGAAGTTTCTCATATATAAAGCGGAAGTCTGGTGGCTTGCATTTTAAATCTGGCTCTAAGATTAACTAGCATAAGTGGATAAGTTATAAATTTTTTCTGAGCCTCATATTTCTCATTGGAAGAAATGACCATGATAATACTTACATTAGCTACTTCACAGGACTTATTGTGAGGAAAACGCTTTGTGAATCTTATAGACATAAAAATATGAGCTGATATCAGCAGCAGCATTGTTATTAATAACCATCTGTGCATGTGCACTGATCCTTTTGTCTTCCTTTCAGCAGAAACTAGCAAAGAGCCTGGCACACTATAGGCACTTACTAAACAGCATACTGAATTGAAATTCTACCAGTTAGATAAATTATATTACAACTAAGTTAACAAGTTTCACTCAAATCATTTTCAACAAGGTGCTGAAGACTCCCACGTTGGTCCCCAAATAAAGAATGACCCTTCAAAAATATGAATACAATTTCTCAGACCCAATATTTCTAGACTTCTTCATGCTGAAGGATCTATAAATCTCCTTTCTAAGCCTCAAGGTACTATCCTGCATCTGAATAATAAGTGAATTTAGAGTCTTTGACATTACAAATTTAACTGTGAAATTTGAAGTCCTGAAGACAACAGCTTCTTGTTTGTTTTTCTTCCTGATCTGGGGATCAGAGACTTCAATATTCACTTAGATTTTCAAACAGCTTGCTTTACACAGAAACCCATCTTTACAACTTTCACTGAAAAAGTTCTACCTTTTTAACAGGATAGCACTTATTCACTAAATAGCAACAATCTTCAGCACGCCATATGCTAGTCCCTTCTGCAACAATAAATACTCTAAATGTTTCCTTGTCTCTCTCCTCATCTTGCTTCCTCTTTTGGTCTCTCATCTCTTCGTTTCTTGCTCCTCTGTCCTTTACTCTCATTAGTTCCCTCAAAATGTCTTCTCCTTCTTACTTCATCCAGGTAACAGCCTCAACCCCTCCACTAGGTGCCAGAGATAATCTCCTTGTCTCTAATTTAGTTACTTAGATCTCTGTATTATACCTCTGCAATGTCTCTCATGCCTGCCCCTTCTCCATTCATAGGAACACAGTCCCATTTTGGGTCCTCATCTCATCTAATAAGGATTATTTTACTAATTTATTAACTGGTCTTTCAATATCCAGTCTCTCCCTTCCATTCCATCCTTACCACAGTTTTTGAAATAATCTAAGATACAAGCTTGGAAAACGTCTTGAGTAATTCCCCAGAGTCTCTCAGATCAAATGTAAATTTCCTATATAAATACTGAAAGCAAACCTTAATGTCTTTCTCCAAGTTTTTTTTAGCATGAGTTCACTTTACTCTCCTTCATTAATTCTGTATACTAATCAATCTGAACAATTACTAGTAGTTTGCTGAACTATCTCATATACATCTGTCAATAATTATTCATTACATGCTTACTACATGCAAACACTGAGTTAAGTCCTGAAGATACAAGAAAAGGTAAAAACATTATATGCTATAAAGGAGCTCACATCTGAATGGAGGAGATAACATGCAAAAAAATTGTACCTACAAGCTATCTACAGCAGAAATAGAAAGGGATCCCAGAAGCAAGGCACCAGTAGTGAGCATGTCAAATTCAAAGTGTCCAAAACAGAACTCATCTTTATTCCTCACCCCAAGCTTCCCATCAGTGATGCCACTACACTTCCAGTCACCTAAGCTTGAAACATAAATGGTCATTCTTTTTTTTCCCCATTAAATTTTTTATTTTTAACTTTTCCCATGATTCCATGATTTATGTTTTCTCCCTCCTCTCACTTCTCCCCACTCCTGGAGCTGATAAGCAATTCCACTGGGTTATGCATATATATATATATATATATATATATATATATATATATATGTCCACTCAAACTCATTTCCATATTATTTATTTTTGTAAAAGAAGAATCCTTTAAAAACCCAAACCCCAAATCACATATCCATATAAACAAGTGATAAATCATGTGTTTCCTTCTGGATTTCTACTCCCACAGTTCTTTCTCTAGATGTGAATAGCATTTCTTTCTCATAAGTCCCTCAGAATTGTCCTAGATAATTGCATTGCTATTAGTAGCAATGTCAATCACCTTTGATTGTCCCACAATGTTACAGTTTCTGTGTATAATGATCTCCTGGTTCTCCTTTTTCGATTCTGCATCAGATAACAATGATCATTCTTGATTACTTATACTCAACTACATATCCAAACTGACCTCAAGCCTCATTTAATTCTTCACAAATAACTCTCATTTTGTTTTACCTCTCCATTCACATTGCTGCCATCTTGACACAGGCACAAACCTGAGCTATTGCCAGTAGCCCTCTCATTGGTCTTTCCATCTCAAATCTCTTCACAAGTTAATCTACCCTCCCATTTTCCACAAATAACATCCTCTTATTCAATGAACTGCAGTGGCTCCTTATTACTTCCAGGAACAACTACAGAATTATCTGTTTGCCATTTTAAAGCCCATCACAAACTGACCCCTTCTTACTTTTCCAGTCTTTTTGCCCTGTCCTCCTTCCTTATCCTCATCTTTTTTAACTCAATCTAGCTACACTGGTCTGATTGCTGTTTCTTGTACATTATACTTAATCTCCTAACCCTGAAATGCTTTCCCTTCTTCCCTTCAATTGCTTAATTCCTTTGATATTCAGGTCAGATCATACTTTTTGCAAGAGTTATACTCATAGTGCCTTCTCTTATAAAATTGTACTTCGATACATATACAATATTCATTTATTATATAGTATATATATATATCATACACATATATCCATCAAATGCATGTATACAAAAATCTAAAATTATCTTATAACCACATGATAATTTACATATTATCTTTCTCATTAGAATGTGAGCTCCTTGAGTAAAGCAAACTTGCTTTTTCATTTATTTGTATCCTTGAGCATTTAGTAAAGTGCCTGCCATACAGTAAGTACATAATAATTACTTACTGATTAACTGAATTACTTCCATGCATTCACATTCCCTCCTTCCTGGAAGTTGCTCCCTCCTCAAAATCATTTCTTCTTTCAAAGCACAGCTCAGATATCATTTCCTCCAGGAAACTTCTGAAAATATCTCTCAAAGCTTTACCTTGCCTCAATTTTACTTATATGTATGTATGTCCTACAACACAACACAATTTCTTGGAAGCCCTCAAGTATTTTGATTTTGCCTTTGTACTCTCAACATCTAGGATTATGCATTCAGCAAGTGTTTAATATTTCAACTGAAATGCCTGGAGTAATCAAAGACTTATTTTAAAGACCCCATCACTTAAGGGAGCCCTAGAGATAGACTTATCCATGAACCACCTCCAAATGTCACAGGCTAAAACAGTACTTAGTACTCAGAGTTTTATTCATATACATTCTAAATGGTAAATAAATATGCTTTTTGACTTCATGTTTTCTAATTAATATGCTCCTAATAAAATATTAGCAGTGGGAAAATGATAAAGTCTTTCACAAGGAGATAAAAATGTTCTTCATTAGGTGATAGGGGTCAGATAGGTTCAAGGAAATACTGTATGGGTGTTTCTGTGACAGAAAGAGAGCTAAGCACAAAGAAGGGGGCAAGGGAGAAACAGAGAGAGAGAGATTCTTAAGCTACACCATCCCAACCAAAATGTATCCTCCTTTAACCATAGTTAAATGGTGTGGGCTTTATTCAAGCACCATATCCAGGTTAGCTATGTATCATGGTGACTTAACTGGATAATAAACTCATGAATTAGTCATTCATTTTTCTATTTATTTTCTTTGTGCTTGTCCACTTCAGAAAATCAGAGCATACTGAAGCTGGAGGAGGCCTAGAGGATCTTCTAGTCCAATTATCTCATTTTTCATAGGAGGAAACTGAGGTCTAATGAAAAAAAGTCAAGGTCATTGAACCAAAAAGTAGCTCAATTCAGAATCAAATGCAGGTTTTCAGGATCATTTGTCTCAAATCTTCCATTCCTAGAGGGCAAAGCCTTTTAGATGATTTTCCAGAGCTGCATAAGTTCTTGATGATGATGACAGAAACACGATGTGCTACATAAGCAATAATCCTGAAGATGATGATAAAAATCAAACTGCCCTAGGGGTCCTGAAAAGACCATCTTTTCCAGTCCATTGTCACAAAGGCAGGTCTTGCTAACAGTGATCCACCATAAGACAAAAGGAGGAAAGTGAAAAGAATTCTTTGAAAGGCAAAAGAAACACATTCTATTTTTTAAAAGGAGGAAGAATTAATACTATGATTATTTACTATATAGAAAAGGCAGCCATGATGAATTTTCATCATTTTTCTATCCAGTCAGTTTAAATCTGGGAAAAATAAGTGAAAGATGATTTAGATTAAAACATCTTTTCAGGAACCTCAAAAGGTTACTCAATAATAGAGCAAGCTTACTAAGGGAAGTTGTACTAGCTCTTTAATCTGTGTATTTAAATTGGGGAAGACAACTATTATTCAGGAAACATTTTTATCCTGCCTAGATGGAAAAGGTTGAACTAGATTGTCTATTAAGGTTTCTATCAGCTCAGTGACTATCTTCTCTGAACTTCATCTTTTATTTACATCACTGTTTAAAAAATATTGTTGAAGCAAAATTGAGTAACAGAATTCTAATGTTATAATAATCATGAAGCTCCCATTATAGACTGATTTAAAGTTTACAAAAGGCTCTACATATTTCATCTCATTTCATCCTTAAATTATACATAATGATACTCATATAGAATCTGTTTAATGATATAGATTTAGGATTTGTTTAAGAGAGAAGAAAATTGAGGATCAAAGAGACTGTTTGCAAAGGGGCAGCTAAGTATCAGGTAGTAATTTTATAGGTGGGATTTGAAACCAGGTTTTCCTGATTCTCTACAATAGCTACTTCTCTCATACTCTACTGAAATGGTTTGGAAAGGGAAGATTTGGACAAAATTTTAATATGATATAATCCACTTCCAAAAATAATTCAGATCATCTCAATAAATACAGATAAGTGCTGAAGGCTAACATTTATGATTTTGATAACCAGAACATTTGGAATTTAAAGTTTCCAAGAAGACTTTTATTTAACTACATAGCATGACAATGCCATACAAGAGAAATTCTGCCAACTAACTAGTCAATGAAAACATCCTAAGCTTAGTTAAGGCTAATTTTTACCAAATGTTTAGTATGTATTATAAGTAATAATAATCCTTATGTAGTAAGTGTTGATTTTCAGTCTTTTTCAGTCATGTCTGACTCCTCATGACCCCATTTAAGGCTTTTGTGGCAAATATACTAGAATGATTTGCCATTTCCTTCACCAGATCACTTTTTAGATGAGGAATTGGAGCAAATAGGGTTAAGTGACTTGCTCAGGGTAATAGCTAAAAAGTGTTTACAGTCAAATTTGAACTCAAGAAGATAAGTCTTCCTGACTCTAAGCCCAGTATCCTGTCTGCAAAGCCACCTAGCTTTTCTTATAGAGTAGGACAGATTAGTAATAACTAAATGAAGTCTAACAAATAGATAACCCAAAAAAAGTGCTTTAGATGTTCACCTCATTTACTTTACTTAATTTCATTTAATCTAGAATCTTTTTACATATTCATCAACATATATAATATAAATTGACTTTTGAAGTCATGGTAAACTATAGAAATTAGAAGCAGTCTGAACTTATATGATTACTAGAAATATTTTTAGGTTTAGGAGTTTTGTCTTCTTTGCTCCTAACTTCTAGTCTTCTAGCCTACCTTTCATTTCACAGAGATACATAGCGACATCTAAAATGGATATGGCTAAATAGGTTTGTCCATCTTCTATCTGAGGAAGAGATGTTTTTATATGTATGTGTTGTAGTGTTTTTCACCCAACTGAAGTCATGAGTACTTAGTGTGTTTCAATGTCACATATAACAATGGTAATATAAAATTACTGTCACAATACTATATGACGATTTTACAAAAATCGCTATAAAATTTCCTACTCAAACTGTAAATTGCATCTGAAAACTTTTCTTCAAGAATAAAACTAAAGTGAAAAATGCATTTGTCAGGAGATATTGAACTTCACCCATATTTCTAAGCTAATTACTAATTTCCCATTTGTCACTAATGTTGAGACATAATACTCCAACTCAAACCTGGATAACATGAAGTCTAGACAATGACAGAAGCACATGATGTAATTTGGAAAACAAAATATGAAATACTGAAATGAGAATTATTACTTTTAAGACTAAATATCTGCAAGTTTCCTACTCAGCAGGGTTACAATTTTGGGCCAATTTACTGTCAGCTTCTTGAGGTCAAATTTTAGTGGCACGGACTTACCAAAAGGTAATGGGCCCATTAAGTTTATGTTATTTGAAATCACTAAAGTGATTGCACAAAGAGTCAAGGACATTCTGTCTAATGTCTCTTTTTGGAAACAGAATTGTATATCTAGATAGCGATTTATATTTTTTACAGATTTATGTCTCCAAAATGATCAGATGCAGTCAAGTTAATGGCATATTACATGTCAATAGATATCTCCTACTCTGAGGCTTCCAATTTTCTGCTGGAGTCAGGAAGATAAAATAAGAAACATATTGTCAAACTGAGGTCTTGGAGGAAATGTTTCCCTTGAGACTCCATTGATATGTAGGTCATGAAATATGAGGACACAAAGGAAGGAAAGAAGAGGAAAAACTTATGAGATTTAGTGCAGGATTTAACTTTTGTGTATTATCTGTGTGTATGTGTATGTATGTGTGAGAGAGAGAGACAGAGACAGAGAGTCCATTTTGGAAGTCTGGTACCTTCTATGGACTTCCTCTAATAATCAAGTTTTTAATGCCTTAAAAATACTAATGATTACAAAAGAAATCAATTATACTGAATGCAGTTCATCAAAACTAAGTTAAGTTGATGAACTACAGATTAAGTTTAGAGGTTGCTAGGAAGGTTTGCTAATCAATCATAGGCATTTGTGTCTTGTCCGTCCTCACACACCAGCCCCATTCCTCAAATAAGGATGCTCAGTGGCTTGTCACTTTCATGGTAGCCTGGGCCATGTAAATATTGGCAGGAAGAGGTAAGCCTCAGAAAGAAACCAAAGTACTCAAAAGTGACTCCAAATATAGTAACTAGGTGGAGGGTGGGTAGAACAAACAGTTGGTAACCTGGAGGGAGGGAAAAGATGCCATCACATAGCAGTGGAATTCTAAGTGTCCCCACACCACAAGGAATGTAATAATTGACTTCCAAGAACAGCCCATAAACACTTTGGGTATTTTTCCATCTCTTTAAGTTTAGTGCCTAACCACATAAAGAGGTCAAAGATAACAAATGCATAACATTCTTGATAAAGAAGAAAGAAGAAAAAGAAAAACAAAAGACGGCAAACTCCATTCCACCATACAGAAAGAATTATGCCAGGGATACATATTTGTTGTTTTTATTTTGTATTCTTAAAAGAAACAGGGTGGTTACTCCTCTGCTAGGGACCAATTAATTCAGAATGTGACCAAAAACACCAGCAGCTGGATGAGAGGATCACAGAAAAAGCTAAAACATTTTTGTTATTACAGACAGTGGGATGTCGGTAATTTAAAGACTTAAAAGCAAAGGGTCTTTCATTCTGCTTTACCTCATAATAAAGGAAGCTCAAGGGAATAAGGCATTAATAAGCATTGCTTTTTAAAAAATTCATATTCTTCCTAAAGAAGGAAGCTCTAAATAAACATATTCCCACTAGTTAGACAAACCAATACATTTTTTCTTTCAGGTGTGAATATTGCCAAAGGGAATCTTACTAAATTGCTATATTAAGCACAGCAAATTACCTATTTAAGAATAATTAAGTGTTTTGAAAACACACCCGTGAGCTCAAATAATAATTTGGGAAAGGCATTTTTAACAAGACATGAATGTTTCTTGGGTAAATTGGTCCATTCTTGAGGATGGGCATTTTAAATGGCATAAGCCATTACAAAAGAAAGAAAATGCTTTCTAATGCTCACACTTCTCCCTTCCCTGACCTGGGTAATTTGTTGACAATAAAGGGTCAAAATATATTGGAGATGATTAGTGTGAATCCTAAATTTATTCACTCTGGAGAACTAACACTAGACTAACTCATAATGGCAGAAATGCATACCCTATTTCCTTATGCTAACAATCTTTTAATGATTATACATATCCCCTGGAGAAAGCTGGAGATTCATAAAATCGTGGAGTTGGAGCTGGAAGACACTTTAGAGATCATCTAGACTAATGCTCTCACTTTACAGATAAGAAAACTGAAGCTTGTGGAGATTAAGTTATTTGCCTAAGATTACACAGATAGGAACAGGGTCAGAATTTGAACCCATGTCCTCTAAATCCAAATCCAATGCTCCTTCCCTTGTACCATGCTTCTTTTGCATGTTAATAAATTATATAAAACAAGCAAATTAGAGGACTCTAATAAAGCATAAATAATTAATTAAAATTTGTGTTTATGCCATGTGTCAAGTCATAGAATTCTGTGGTCTTGGAAACAGAAGGGACCTTTATACAGAAAGAAGTACATAAATAAATGCCAATTATAACAAAATTAGCCCATAATGTAGGGTTAATCCTATGGATCTATGTCTATATTAGTAAAGAGGATAAATTGCATATAAACAGTACAATATACTATATACTGATTATTCTTTCCAGTTCAGAGAAGAATTAGGTAAAAAAGAAGGTATTGTAGTGGTTGCATTACTAGGATTATATGTGATACACATACGCTAGAATTTTATATATATATATATATATATATATATATATGTAGGTAGGTCGATAGGCAGACAGACAGACACAGACAGATAGATCGATGGATAGATAAACATATAGATATACAGATATACAGATAGATAGATGAATGGACTGACAGATAGATAGATAGATGATAGATAGAGGAATGGAAAAATAGATGGATGTGTATATTTATGTGTGTGTGAGTAAAAGAGAAACAATTCTGTTTCATCTTCCCAACCCTCAATTTCATTAATGAAACTACATAGATGGAAGAGAGAGAAGCCAAATGGGTTGTATTACAGTTGAATCTAAATGTGAAAATCACCTAAATTCCTAAAATTAGAAACCCCGGCACCACCACTTTGGCATAACCAAAATGCACTACTTAACAAGATACTTTCACGATTTCCCTGGAAGTGCTGTACTATACCATAAATGAAAGGAAATGACAAAAGAGAAGCTGTTCTGCTGAGAGAGTTGATTTCAAAGTTTTTAAACTATAGTCTTGAAAGGAGATGTTGTATCAGCATTAAAGCCAGCCTGTTCTTTCCAGCTGAAGAGTGCTTATACATAGGAATGTAAGTGTGTCAGTATGCCTGCATGTCTTGTTGTATGCATAGCTATAGAGTTAAAAGAACTCATGCATTAGACCAGGACCTGATGAACCCACAGTAAATGTCTAGACTCTTTCTGACAATGGAGTTGCTTCCAATGGGCAGAATAACTTGCTTTGACCAAAAAAACATTAAAACTTTACTTTTCATTCCACCCAAAGCATACTCTAGTGGAAATAATATACTGTCCTCTGAAAGTAATATGCCATATTCTAAAAATGTTATTTTTTCATTAACTACATTTAAATTTCAACTTTAAAAGCAACTATGATATAAACCATGTTTTGAAAGAACAAGAACGACCCATGTTTGGGTCTTTTCCCAGTTAATTATTTGCTGGCTAAAGTGTTAAACCGTCCTTGGCTTCACCTTAGACACAACTCTCCCAGCTGGTCATTAACAGCCTGGAGAACAGCCGACAAGTTATTAACCCTTGGTGTGCCACTGACAGATAGGTTTTATATATGTACCCTCTCATTCACTCTCCAGAAAGATTGCATGGAAAAACAGCCATTTACTTAAACCTGGAAATGGGCTATGGTTGGGGTGCTTTTTTGTCAGAATGCACTTAATATATAAGAACTCATATGACATAGAGACCTTAACTAGAGACATCATTAATGTGATCTGACTTAACCTCACTGAAATAGTCAGTTGGGGGTAGGGGGAGAGAAACTAATGACTGCAGATGTTTTTCCTCTTAACAGCAACAAGGGACTCCCAAAGTGAAAGGCCGGCAATCATGGGAATGGAACCACTATCAAGAAACCAGTCCTGTCAACAAGTACAAGCAAGTGAAATTTGCTCTTTTCTGTGCTATCTCTTCCAAAAGGCCACAGGACAGCTGGGAAAAGAAACACGTGTAAACAAGGTAGACCTAATGATTTCCTAATTAAAAAGAAGATATTATCTTCTCATTAATTGGCAAGCTAATTGACCAAAACCCTATAGTTTCATAAAATGAGTGCAGTAATCAGAGCCAGGTTGTCTGTATGCCACCAGTTTTTTACAGACAAATCCCACTTCTCTCTGTCTCTCTCAGTCTCTCTCAGTCTCTCTCTCTCTCTCTCTCTCTCTCTCTCTCTCTCTCTCTCTCTCTCTCTCTGTCTGTCTGTCTCTCTCTTTCTCTCTCTCTCCCCTTTTCTCCCTCATACACACACAGATTTTACTGAGCCACAAAGTTGTCAGTTCCGCTTGATCTGTTTGGACACTGTACTCCACGACAGCTGTCGGAAATAATACATTAGAACAGCTGCTGTGACAGCTACTAGGGGCTTGGAAGTTTAATTGGACTCAACATGATATTGTGCATTTTTCCAAACTTAGAAATAATCCAAGAAGGAAAAAAAAAACCAACGCACACACAAAGTTTCTAATGGGTCTGAATGATGGGCTGCTACTTAGAATCATTGAATGGTTAACCTCCCTTTGGGGGATATCATTCCACTCATATTGTCTTTATCCACAGTCTGGTAAGAAGTAAATAAAACACAGTAGGATCAGTTCAATGCATAAGAAAGGGGGCATTAAGAGGGGGGAAATGGCAAGGAAGTCACATAAATAATCCCTTTCAAATACTGGCAGAGAGCCAAGGAGGATCCCACAGTGTCTCAAATTTTACTCCAAAGGAAACTTATTGAGAGACCTGGATCCTAGTGCCAAGTGAAAACAAAACCAGTCATTATAGCCACGACTCCCTTATAGAAGGAAAGAATGGCACTTACTCTCGGCCTCAGTATAGAGGACGAAGTACAGGAGTACCACCACTGGCCTGGCTACGTGAATCATTCTGCAGCTTGGCACCAGCAAGCCTTGGCAGCCTCGTTCTCACGGGCCCAGAAGCCACTGCGAGTCTGTCCGGTCTGAAATTTCAGCTGACGGGCTTTCAGAGCCTGCAAAGGAATAGAAACAGAAAAGAGAGAGAAAAAAGAAGGGGAAAAAGAAAGGGTTAGATTTCTGCCTTTTTTTTTTTTACTTTTCCATCCCAATCACAATGAGATACACAAAGCATTGTGAAAACATGATAAATTGTAACCACACTCCATCTGCATTAGGAAGGAAATCCTTAAGTCCACTTTATTCACGAGTGGCTAAATGTCAGCTCCAAAGACCAACTTGTCCCATTTTTAGGCCAACCTGAAGTCAACCTCCTCAGATTTCATTCTCCCCTGCTCAATGCCACCTTTGGGGCAATAAACCGTGAGAATGAACTGTCACTTTTAATGAAACATTACTTGAATACATCAGTAGAATGAAACACACCAATGCTATAAGAAGGATTCAAGAGAGGTTCCACTGTGCAGAATAAAAGTCTATTATTGACAACATAATGGAAGCTACTTTCTTGGCACTAGGTGAAACGACAGGGCTAATTCAACTTCTCAGGCTAAATGGTAGAAGGTTGCATTTTTTAAACTGGTACATTTGGCTTTCTCCCTGCAGACACATCAACATTTAAGTCTGGTTTGGCTTCCATAAGTCAAAATAATAGTTAGCATGACCTTTCTAAATTAACTTCTTCACGTGAACACTGCCTCTACTGATTCAAAAGGCAAACTCTCTATCCCTTATCCCTTGTTTCAGTGAAGTGCTGAGGACACAAAAAGACATTCACCAACTGGCCAACCCTTAAATAATATCCAGCTGCATGTAGCGAGGCTGGTCTACAGACAGTGAGCAAATATTCCTTGACCGGGATTTCATGTTTCAACATTTCATATTGCATTATGAAAATCTTTCTTCCTTCATAGTTCAATATTTTTTTGTTTGTTTGTTTTTTGGAAAGAGTCAATTACAACCCCCAAATATCCCTAAGCTACAATGAAGACCTTAGAAATACATGATTTAAAGGGATCTTTAGATGTGAAGGTTACTAAGTAAACTCTTTCCTTTTTTTATACATTCCTTATAAGTATTATCATTCATTTGTATATAGAAAGGGTATACAAGAGACTGTGTTATCTGGGTTGGAAAAAAAAAGAAAGATGGATGGACTAAATGGAAATAGCAACTCGTAACCTGGATTCAAATTCTACCTCTAACTACATCACCACTGTAACAACACTGGAAAAGTCACGCTTGCTATGCTCTAGGGAGGATTCTTCCTTTGTAAAATGAAGGAATTGGCTTAAATAGCCACAAAAGTTGCTTCCAGACCTAAAATTATGATTCTATGATCTTATAACTTTGTACCTGTGTACAAAGAACACACTTGAATGGGTAAGGTGAGAAACATAAAAATTAAAAGAATACAAAAATATATAACAAGTACTAAAAGGCAATATATGAATAAAATGCTAAAAAAAGCTACTGGAAGGAGGGAGGCCATCCATCTACCATAATACCTTCATTTTACAGATGGGTTAACTGAGGCAGAGAGGTGAGGTTATTTGTCCCAGAAAGTGAGATTCAGGATTAAAATTTAAGGCCGCTGGTTCCAAAACAAGGATTCCTTTCACCTCCTCATTTTATCTTTGTTTGTGAGAATAAGAACTTTTTAGTTGAACTTGGCAATTCTAGAGATATTGGGGCTAGGTTTGTAGGAAGACTCTAAGTTACGGAAATGAGAAAAAAAATCAAGGCCCTTACATGAGAGGAAGAACAGCTAGGTAGCCCAGTTGACAGAACACTGGGCTGTAAATCAGGAAGACTCATCTTCTTAAGCTCAAATCCAACCTCAGATATTTACTAGCTGTGTAACCCTGGGCAAATCACTTAACCCTGTTTGCCTCAGTTTACTCATCCACAAAATGAGCTTGAAAAGGAAATGGCAAACCACTCAGTGTCTTTGCTGAGAAAATCTCAAATTGTATTACAAAGAGTAGGACTTGACTGAAAAAAAAAAAACTGAACAGCAACACCAGCTACACAGGATAAGAATGTTATTAGGCAATATTAAACAAGTTGATTTTGCACACAGAGTTTGTGCAGGGTAATGTTTGTTTCTAGTGCAAGACAAACAACTAGGGGCACAGCACAAGCTGCCCAAGACTCATCTGCCAATGGGGGGACTCTGAAGGTTATTGAGCAGGACTGAAACAGAATCAGAACTATCAGTGTAGACAATGATTAATCTCACAGGTTTCTAAATGATAGAATAAAGATTTCAAAAACTATTGGCAGGGAGACCAATACTAAAGGCAACGAGAGCCTGAAGTTTAGTGAGAATAGAAACTATTATTATGGAACCAGGAGTTCTAGAGTCAATTCTTGTGCCCAGAATGACTATTTTAAAATTTGATTTGATTTCTTCCAATTTCCTCACTTCACAAATAATTTAGGAATGACCATGTTTTACCAGAAAGTTTGAAATCAGAAATTTGACACCTCTAATCTTGGCAGATAAGAACATACAAACCATAAAAGTAATTTGCAGCAAAGAACACTAGAGATGTTCCCAAATAGGCCATCACTGAAATAACTTGTCTTAGAAATAACTACAAGACAAACACTATACTTGAGCTTTTCAAAAACAACAAGAAGAAAAAAAATACTATCACTTTCATTACTGTTCATGAGTAGCCTGTATGCTGGAAAGATGAAACAGAGAGGGAGGAAAAGTCATTGTAATAATCATGCCATCAGATAGCTGTCTATAGATTTTTAGGTGGGAAAAGGAGCAAGTTTTAAATCCTAGTATAAGGTTCAGGACCTATGTGACAACAACACTAGCTGGTCAGCGACTCTGCATTGACTATTCTTATCAATCTCTATTGCAAAACTACCTGGAGTCATTCACAGCTATATCAAAAGATAAAAATCTCAAAAAATCTTCATAGGCTAAGTGTGCAGCCATCAGTTCTTCCCTCTTTTCCTCCCTGCCTTTCATTGCTACCATCCTCATGCCAGCATTCCAAATGACAGCAAAGTCCAGGAGACATCAGTCCTGTCGGACTCAATTTGTGTCTGTGCAAGCGTATCAGAGCCAACTGCTACATAATGACTCCAGTGCTATCACAAAGATGGAGATGTATGAAATGCACTTTCAGGGAAGAGGTGATTTGGGTGTTTCTTGTACGGGAAGGAAGGAAGATAGAAACATTTCCAAATAGACCTGCCTTATAGGAAAAGAGAAGCGTTTCCTTTAGACTATATACAGGTACCTTGTCAAGTAAACACTCTAGAAATATGAAGAATCCCTAGCATAAATATTAAAATTACAATTTGGGTCGTTCATAGTTTAAAAAAAACTAGGAGATAAAGAAAAAAGAGACAAACTCAAACACACACATACACACATGCTCTGATTTCTAAAATAGACATTTATTCCAGAGAAACCCTAATTCAACTATTAGCTGCTGGACAAAAGCACTACTGTTCCAAGGATGAAGAGCTATCACGCACAACTAAAATCTGGAATACAAATTATGGGACCAAAAAGGGATTTAGATTTTTTAAAAAGGTGTTCTATGTTTTTAACCCTTCCCTTCCATCTTAAAATCAATACAGTGTAGTGTAGGGTACAAGCAGAAGAATGATAAGCCCTAGGATATGAGGGTTAAGTATCTTGCCCAGGGCTACATAGCTAGCAAGTGTCTAAGGTCAGATTTGAGCCCAAGACTTCTCATCTCTAGGATTGGCTCTCAATCCACTGAGCCACCTGGCTGCTTCCCAGTTCACTGTTTTTCAGTCATGTATGACTCTTTGTGATCCCTTTTGGAGAGTTTTCCTGGCAAAGATAGTGGAATGGCTTGCCATTTCCTTCTCCATTTTAGAGATGAGGAAACAGGAGGAAAAAGGGGTAAGAGGTCTGTCCAGGGTGCAGTAAGTTTCTGAGACCAGATATGAACTCAAGAAGATAAGTTCTCCTGACTCTAGATCCAGCCCCAAGCAGCAACATAACAGGGTTAATTAATAATAATTTATAAGCTTCCATGATGGTGTAGCTAAAGAGTTAGCAAACACATGCAGTGAAGAGTAAAAAGAGAAAGTGGTTTACAGAGTTGGGAACTTCCTTTGCTCCTAAGTATTGACTGCCTCTGATCAATAAGCATCCACAAGAGGCAAGGCCAACTGGCCCATTTAACATTAGTTCGGTCTTTCAGCAAGAGGTTATATTCTTAAAATAGAATGAGCAGGTTCTTACCTGCAAGAGAAAAAGTATGAGCTTCTCAACTGTCACAACACCAAGAATCATAAGAAGAATGAACTTTGGCAAACAGTAACTGGGTAACTTTCCAATTAGTCAGGCTTTAAATTTGTGTGGAGGAGAAGCAGATTAGGGGGTCAAGCAATCTATGTGAGTGTAGATTAAAATGGAGCAAAGAGTGTCCTTGTCAGAAAGCTGCTATGTCACTGTTTTAACTGATTGCTCAAGCAGACATTCATTCTATTCCCTTTTTCTCATCATTGATAAGGTCACCATTTTCTGGGGGTTGGGGGTGCACATGTGTGATGTGCATGGGTGTGGGTGTGTAAAGTGTATTCAAGAGCACTGTTCAGCTGCCTATATTAGAATTTTTGCATATTTCTTCATACTGAAAACCTAAGAGGAAAATAAAGTAAAGGTGGATTTGTGGTTTGATTTCTCCAGATGATTTTTTAAGGCTGTGAAGTCACGTTGATTACAGAATAGCACAGGTGTTATTAAGCTAATTTCTACAGAGCCTGCCTCTGCCCTTACTTACAAGGATGTTTAGGATTATATCAAGACCAACCCTCAACAGAAGCAGGACTAAAAAGTATGTAAAACAATTCCAATGTAGGCTCCTATTAGACTGCAAGCTCCTTAAGAGTAGGGACTGTCTTTTACCTCTTTTTATAACCCTAGGGCTTGGCAGAGCATCTGGAACACAACAGATGCTTAGTAAACCTATATGATTGATTATTGATTTAGTGTATACACAAATTCACAAGTGATAACATGTACTTGGGAACATCCATTAAAAATAAAAATTTCTTGTAGCCTTGAAATGATTTCCCCTATAGATGTGACAAACTGCTAAAACATCTCTTTAGGAAATAATTCACATAGGCTGACCTCATCCTCATGTATAAATTAGGCAGGAGTACTGGATTATATGAACAGCATTATGAAGCAAAAAAGCTCATTCATAAGTAATATGAACCTCTATCTAGGGTTACATATTTGAATGTAGTCATAAGGAGGCCCAAGAATCATACATCCATGAAAATAAAATACTTCTAAAGAAAGATATATTTCCCATTCTAAAATAAAAAAAATTCTAAAATTAATTTATTATAAAGGGGGAAGGAGTACACAGAAACACTGCCTAAGAACATGTAAATATTTGTTTCTTTCCTTTTCATAGAAAACAAATTTAAGGGATTAAATTGTAATATGACCAGAAAAAACTAAACTGGACAGTCTTTAAGATATCAAGGAGAAAGTTTTCATCACTATCCTTTTATGATTTGTTTTTGGCCACTGCAAACTTACAACTTAATCTATTAAAACAAATAGCAAAAGTTACTTGCATTTTTTAAGAGACTACTAAAATAACGATCTTTGAGATACTAAAGTATATAAAAATGCATAATAATTAACCATGCCATTAGAATACGATAAAGTGATAGCAGCCACAAGAAAATGTGAGGCATAAAAAAATGAAACCATCTGGCCAATTTGAGAACTTGTATAGTAAAAACAACACTTCATTTCAAAGCAAGATGGCTAATGAACATGTTAAAGGACCTGCATGTCTTTAAAGACAATAGATAGTCAAGTCAACAACTATTAGTCTAAGTTTTATATGATTTACCTTTTTTTAAAACCCTTACCTTACATCTTAGAATTACTAGTAAGGGGGAGGGGGCACTAGGTGACTCAGTAGTTTTAGAACCAGACCCAGAGATGGGAGATTCTGGGTTCAAGTCTGGATTCCAACCCTTCCTAGCTGTTTGACTCTAAGCAAGTAAGTTGACCTCCATTGATTCGTTCTTATCACTTTCTGCCTTAGGACCAGTACCCAGAATTGACTCTGAGAAAGAAAGTAAGGGTTAAAAAAATAAGAATCAATGCTAAGAATCACTTCCAAGCCAGAAGACTTCTAAGGGCTAAGCAATGGGGGTCAAGTGACTTGCCTTATGTCCTACAGCTAGGAAGGGTCAGAATCTAGATTTGAACCCAGGATCTCCCATCTCTGGGTCTGGTTCTCTATACCCTGGGCCACCTAGCTCCCCCTATAATTTACTTTTAAAATTACTATCAACAGCTCCCCCACAGCTATAGTATTTCAAATTATTTAACATTTCAAGAGCATCTAAATGTTAGTTGCTTTCAGAAATGGCAAAATCCAATTGTTGATTTTTTTTCCTTTTGGGAGGTTAAAATAAAGAATGTCCTCAAAAATTAATAGAGATGAAAGAAATCACTACCTTCTTATTTTCTTCAAAAATGAACTATATCAATCAGATGAGATAAAAGAAAGTCTTTTTTAAAATCCCTCATTTTGTGTAATTATTTTACATGTTGAAGTCTAACTTAGAGACAGCCTGAAGTCAACCATCAAGATAGTGAAATCACAGATAAACTGTGAAAAAGATTTCATTGCACTTACAAGTAAGGCTAAGCCCCATAATTTTTCTATTGCTAGGTTTATAATGATGTTGTTAATAAAACTGACATTTTGGTATTTATCTTTTCAATATGTGGAGAAAACTCTACTTTTATCTTATTCTTGTGAAAGACACTTGAAAAATGGAAGTATTGGTCCCTTTTCAAAAGATACACAAATGGAGGAAGTTGAATAAGATGGGATCAGAAAAAAATGGAAAAGGCTTTGAACCTGTGCTCTACCACTTGGACAGGTCACTTCATCTTGAGTTTTCTCAAGTGGTCCTACAGAGAGTACTGATTCTGGAGTCAGCAGATGCTGAGTTAGAAACTCACTAGTTGTGAGACTTTGGAGCAAGTCGTTTGACCTCTGTCTCAATTTTTTAATTGACAATAGGGTTAATAATATCATTTACCACTCAGAGTTGTTATGAGGATAAAAGGAGATAATATTTGTAAAGTGTTTTGCAAACCCTAAAGTGTCATATGAGTGCCATGTGAGAGAGGTTTAGACAATCTGTTGCACATAAAAATCTACGATGACATAAGTTTGCAAACTTCTTGATAGACAATATTTTGTTTTTCTATTCTTTTCTTTTTTAAACCCTTACCTTCCAGCTTAGAATCAATATTATGTATTTGTTCTAAGGCAGAAGAGTGGTGAGGGCTAGACAATGGAGGTTAAGTGACTTGCTCAGGGTCATACAGCCAGGAAATGTCTGAGGCCAAATTTGAATCCAGGACCTGAACTACCAGCCTTCTAGACATTCAAGTTTGAACCTCAGGTTCACCTTCAACATTTAACTCACTCAATATATGCAGTCACTTGCCAACTCTTACCTTCTTGGCTCTACACATTTATCAAATCCATCTCTTTTCCACCCTGGTACAGTTCCCCTTGCCCTCTTGCATCCAGATTATTAAAGGACTCCTGACTGGCAAGACTGTTTTAAGCCTTTCTTCTAATTTAATTTAAATCAGCTGGCAAAATTTGTTCCTGAGGCATAAGTCTATTCATGCCATTTCCATGAACTAGAAACTCCTGTGGCTTCCTGAACCAGTAAGGACGAAATTCAGAATTCACTGTTTGGCATTTAAGTTCTTCACAATCTGGTTCCAACCTACCTTATAGGACTTATAGACATTATTCTTCTCTCCACATTTCATTGCCTAGTCAGATTGATGACTTGGACTCAAGTTACCAGTTGGATCCACCTCTTCAAAGACCAAGGAAGACCCAAAAGTTCTATTCCATCTCCTGAATTTCTATCCAAAGGTTCAAGTTTTGCCTTCTGGTGCTGAGTAGAACAAGATGATGAGAATTCCTTTTCTATGTTTCCTCTTTTCCAGACTCAGCACATATTAGAGTTTCGTGTAACATCACCCTCCTATTCTCTATCATCTGGAAAAACTATAGTTAGCCAAAAATTCCTCCTGAAATATGTCATCCAAATAGCTTAATTGTTATCACACCCTAATATCCCTGGTTTTCTTCATGACTCAGCTCAAATGTCAACTTCCTGTAGCAATTCTTTTCTGATCTCCCTTGTTGCTGAAGACTTCCCCTCTAAGGCTACCTTCAATCAATTCTGTATTTATCTCTAATGTATCTAATTATTTACATGTCCTCTTGCCATTAGAATGTACCTTGAGGGCAGTGTTGTTATTGTTTTTGTACAACAAAAAGCATACACTGTATCAAAATATTTTGGAACCACTACCATAGTCTAAAAGAAGATATAACAAGTGCAAGTTTACTACATGTACTCAAAATTGTCCCCACGTAGAAGCTATAGAACTCAATAACCAGGTTTCAAATGCTAACACATGCCTGAGTCAAAAAGCTAAGTGTTACAGATTATTAACCAGAAATAATTTTAGAATTCTAGGAAGTAACTGTATTAACAGCATGCAAACATATGTCTACAACACCTCGAGGTATGTTCATCCTGTATATTACCACAAAGTTCATTGCTTTTTGTTCATGTACTTTAAACTTTAGGCTGTAGAGCTGTTGATTAATCAGACTGAAGCATGACTGCCCATCAATGGTGGAAATTCAGAGCTTACACAAGACAGCAATCCAGTTGGAACTATTTGTGCCTGATTGCATTTTATTACAACATGGCTAGAGGCAATACTACTATGTAAAAAGAAGAAATGGAGAAGTACAATGGTTATTTTTCAAAAGCAGTTGGCATTATAAAATGGTTTGATAATAAAGTACAAAAATTCCTGGAGCAATAAACATATTATGCACTCCCTACACTAAGACATGTCATATGCAATGGTGGGAAAAGATTTGCTCCAAGTTGCTCTTTTGGGTTAGGGTTCTGTAATTCTATAATTATATTCTATAATTTTGGAAAAGACTATAAAATATTTTCATTTTATTATGCTTACATAAAATTGATAAACAAAATCTAAAAAAAGAGACTCAAAGGAGTTTAAAGTCAAACTTAAAAAAGCCTCCAGATCAATCAATAAACATATATTAAGTTCTTACTATACGCTAGGCACTATGCTAAATGCTGAGGATACAAAAAGGGGTAAAAAAAAACAGGCTCTGCCTTCCAGGAGTTCATAATTCACTGAGAAACAAAACATTCAAACAGATATATACAAACAAGATATATATATATATATATGTATGTATATATATATATATACATACATATATATATTATGATAAATAGGAAATAATTTACAGAAAGAAGGTACTAGAATCCATGAGTTGAAAAAGGCTTTCCCATAGAAGATGGTTTTTTTAAAAAAATTAATGTATGTTTTCTTTAATACAACTCTTTCTAGAACACAACTGTAAATTAAAGAAAGTGGCCCATTCAAATGGAAAAAATAAATAAACCCAACTCAATACTGCATAAATGTCCATTTTAGACCAAAGGTACTTGCTAAACATGAATTCAGGCCATATTCAATCAAAAGGTTAGACTTTAAGAAGCCATCCAGCTCACATCCCCTTCTTTAACTGAGGAAGAAACTGAGGTACAGAATAGTAAAAGTGGCTTGCCTAAGGTCACAGATGTAGGACATAGCAATCTAGGATGCAAACTCAGGTTTTCTGAATGCAGAACCAGAGTTCTTTAGCCTATTCCCACAATGCCTCTCAATCTTGCTTCATAGTCTGAGTATTCTCTATACTTAAGATTCTTCAGACACAGACCCTTGAGGAAGGAGAAAATTGGTCAATAACAGCAAGCATTTGTTTCATGATTTAATGCTTACAAAGTACTTTAGAAATATATCATTTGAGAATATATTTCTAAAGTACTTTGCAAATTAATGTAAAATATTAAAATATGATAAAATGCTTACCGTAGCTATTAGCCCCATTTACAAAAAAAGAAACTGAGGTGGACAATGGTTAAGTGACTTGACCAGGATCACAAAACTATTAAGTGCCTAAGGCTGCATATGAATTGGTCTTCCTGACTTGCAGTCCAGCCTTCTATCCACTGTGTCCTCTGGGTTATAACTCTGTCTCCCTGTTATCATTTATCTGAGGGTTCTTGGTACAAATGCTGAAGAGTTCTATCAATATCATTCAATGCAGATGCCAACTAATGGTTCAACAGAGCATAAGAAAAAAGGCACAATAAAGATTTCAGTTTCCTTATTTGCAAGGTTCATAATACACATAATTTGGTTCAGGAAAAGAGTGTATTTTTTCCCTTCCAGGCACACTGTCAGAGATAAAAACCTTGTTTTTACCTCATAGCGCGATAGAAAATTCCAACTTATTTATGTCAACACATCCACTGTCCTCTGATGTGCATGACTTTTGAGAGAAATGCATTCATCTCTGCAGGTATGCACAGACCCTCCCTTGTGGTTCACTCAGATCTACTTTGTAATGGCCCTTTGGTAACCTGCCTTCACTGATTCTGGTTACCACAACCAAAATTCAAATATTACCCCTTTTAGATGTTCAGCCAACACATCTTTCCTCATATAACATTCTGCCCTAGATAGCTAAAGGAACTCAATCCCCCTCTCTCATTTCTGTCCTATAAAGACATCTCCAATAAGGCGTTCTGGTCCATTTTAAGTGTTCCTGCAATAAGGATGAATTTATCCCACAGTTACTTTCAAACAAACTAAGGCAAATCCATTTTAACTTACAGAGAAAAGATCAGGGTCAACTTGCAGCAGTCCCTGCCACAAACCTTCAGACTACAGCTGTACTTAATGATGGTGAAGACAAGAACTTCTGAATAGTACTTTCAGGACAGCAAAGCATTTCACAGATATTATATCACTTGATCCTCAAAACAATCCTGGGAGGGAGATGCTATTAATATCCCCATTAACAAATGACTGAAGTGAGGTAGACATTGTATCTGAGGTTGGATATGAACTCAGGTCATCCTGATTCCAGGTCCAGAGCTTTAACCACTATCTCACCTAGAGTAGTTGTTTCCAGAAAAAAAAAACACCACATTGCCACCAAAGTTCCCTATGTTAGAGAGTGTTTTATTTCCTACCTATATCCTTAAACCACTAGCATACCTGCTACTAGAAACAAAGGCATTCCAATAACTTTCCTTTTCAGTATTTAAAAGCCATGAGTCAATTGATGCCTGTCCTTCCATATTAACTTTCCAATCTGAGTTGTTCTTTGAATATCATTCATAAGGTCCACTGCAAGGTTTCCATATTGAGGACTTTAACACACAAATGTGTTGCTCTATGATGTGTCTTTTTCCCTTAAGGATCGCTAGAAGAGGTTAGACTTTCCTAGAATCTAACTTTACAGAATTACAAATAGAGGACAGAATGTGATTCCAGGGCACAGAGGATTAAATAATCTCATCTTCTTTCCTCTCCCAATGATAAAATTTGCATTTTCTGGCTACTTTATTCCCAACTCCAATTATTCAAGCATAAGGTTTGGCTCCTCATGGCTGATCACTGAATTCATTTTCTTCTCTTTGACATTGATCACCTGGCATTAAAAGAGGCAAAAAAGAAACTCCCATGTTCTTAGTTTGTACACAGATTATATAATTACACTATTAGGCCTTAGCTTCTTACTAGTCTCCTGGAAACTTTAATCTAGTGACTTAAATCATGAGACTGAGTAAAACCTGCATTGTTATTTTTTTCCTTCCTATACTCTTTCTATTTATTTGGAAGAGGGTAGGCAGAGGCTGCACAATGGCAAATTAGTTGTGAAAACTCTTTGAAAGTAACTTTTTAGTCAAACTAGATTTTTCACCATGGTGATATACATGTTATATATATGAGGCTCAAGTAAAGTATATATCTCTTACTCCAATTATCCTCTAGAACAATTGCAGTCTATTCACTAGAACTGCTCTAGGAATATGCAAACTAATCTCTGTAGTGCTTTCATATCTAATATTTTGGCCCACAAATAATAGTCTCAACCAATGTTTCTTCCCAGGGATAACAAAATGCTTTGTATAATGAATCAGAAAATGTAGAATGTTAAAGAAGAGCTTCAGTCCATCTGTCAATAAGGCATTTAAACAAACAAGGTTCAAATATGGCTATTCTAGATACAGCAAAGTCTTGGAGACTGTAATGATTGATTGGCCCAAATTTTGCTTAGGGACTCCAAATTCAAAATTATGTCACTACATACAACCCTGGCACCCATACACTCTCAGATAATGACTTACTTTTTTTAAAAAGAAAATGATTAGGAAGAGTCAGGACCATTGTTAGCTGATCCCTTGTTGAGTTTAGATTCAAGAGAAATAAGAGAGATATGAGAGAAAAATTAGGTGGCTACCCCAAATCTAATAGGATTAAATGATCCAACATTAAGTTTGCCACTGGGAAAACCATTTTTATCTATCCAATTTTCTCCCTGCAAATGACTATAAAGCCCCAAATGAAAAATATGTGTTAAATCTTAACTCTATATTTTCTTAATTACTGAGCTATTAAAAATATTTATGACACCTTGATAGTTATGTAACAAAATCATATATTTATACTTGACCTGAATGTTTTATGTTCAAAACAAAATCTTTCAAATTCTGAGAAAATAATTGTTTTTTTAAAAGGTTGTATTCTATCATCTGCCCCATTGAGGTTCTATAGTTTATTTATGAACATGCACATAAAAGTAAACTTTAATTGAGCTACATATTCAAGCAAGAGGTTTCATGGTAGAGTGGATATAGAACTGTCCTTAGAGTCACAAAATCCTGAGTCCAATTTCCACCTCTGACACCCATTTGCTGTGTGACTCTGGGCAAGTCACTTAAACTTCCAATGTTCTTGGATCATTAATCTAAGATCACAGAAAATGCTTAACTGGAATGGTAGAATTAGTTTCCGCATTTGAAAGTTTCATATACCAGTAAAATCACAGGGCAAATCACTCTCTTGTAATTCATACTCAGGAACAGAGTGGATATATATGTAATATGTCATTCAACATTTATTAACCACATTTTGTGCACAGAATCTTTAGCAGTGGGCTTAGCTGCCTTTGCACCAAAAATTTTAGCGGGTCCACAATAATTACTGAGTTTCTACTCTGTGCTGAAATCAGTACTAGATGCTACAGGGTAGGTGATAGCAAGATCCTAGATTAAAAAAAATTTTGTTCTAACAAATATGCAAAGCCAATACCCTGGAATTCTCACATAGAGATCTCCTCCAGCTTTATCCAGCAATATAAGAACAGAAACAAAAGCAACAGATGTTAGGAACAAATGAAAGCTGAAGACTGACAGAGGAAGATGAGCCACAGAATTATTACACAAGAGACTTAAGCTATGAGGTCAATGTAGAGTGGAACTGGTGCTAAGTCCTACCAAAATAATAAGCTCCTTTCAAGAATAATGCACTTTCAACACTGTTTCATGCTTCTGCCCTCCTCTTCCCAAGTCTTTGAGCTTTATTCTTCCCTCCTTCAATCTGTTGAAATCATTATTCTCCTTAAGCACTTGTTCAGCTGCTATCTCCTCTAGGACACCTTCAATGGTCTGCCCATTCAGGAGTGATCCTCCAGCCTTGAACATTTTTGCCATTCCATTTTACTCCTCCCATGGGGAAAACATTTTTATTAGATTAAAATTTAATTTAGATTTTTATTTTAGTTAGATTAGAATAAAATTTAAAATAGATTAAATTTTTTTCTAATTATTACCCATAGATTACTTATAATCCTTTCCCTATTATATTGTAAACTCCTTATAGCCAAGGGCTGTACCATTTTCAAGCCAATATCACAGACTTGCATAGGACAGGGGCTTAATATTTATAGAACTGAATTGAATCACAATATATTACCAAGAAATGCATTGCCTATTCAGACAATGACACTAATGTCACCTCCATGACTGCTTTTCCTTAGTATTATTTAATATCATATAGTATTTTACATCAGTGAGGTCCCTAAGACTTGTTTTTATTATTACTCATGACAACCCTCTTATGAACTGGCACATTGGTTGTCCAGCAGCAGATTAGTTGTTGGGTTGAAAGACTCTTCCATTACTCACTCTGTCATTGGCTTTTTATGAGACCCTTGGGATAACCCTTGACCTCTCTGGGCTTCAGATGGCTCATCTATAAAATGAGATAATAGCTACCTCCTACCTCCTTCATGAGGATGTTGTCAGAATTATTGAGCAACAAAAGCCCATTAATATTAGAAATGCAGGAGGGTTTGCAAGACAAAAAGCTAGTGTCAGCTGGGATCAGAAAACTGAGAGAGAGTTTATTCTTTTGTAGACAAACTGGGCCTTATATTCAGCATTGTTTGGTTTAGGAAAGATGTAGCTGTTTTTAGACCAACAAATAAAGTGATTTATTCCACCACCCCAAAGAAGACAATAACAGATAGAATAATCGTATAAATGCTTTGTTTCTAATGTTTACAGCTGTTCCATTTAACAACTGAGTCATCTAGGTAGTCATCTAGGAAAGGGAGAGGGTTTGAGTTAGACTGCAATAGCAATTCTACTCTCATCTAGTTGTATAATCTTCATATGGCCAATTCACGTATTTGAGACTCGTTTTCAATCTCTATAAACTGAAAAAATACACTCTAACCACCTACCTCACAGAGTTGGTGTGGGACAAGCACTCTGTTCATCTTAAAATGTTATGAAAATGGGAGTTACTATGGATAAGATTTTTAGTGTCAGCCAGCTCAAGTAGGACTTACTTCTGTTCACCTGACCCTTCATTGTTCACACATGTAGAATAGTATAAATGTCTCTATTCCTTACATAATTCATGATAATGAAGTAAACAAGGAAGAATGCAGTTAAACTTTGAAAGACCTACATGAAATTATCAGGAGGAAATGAGCTAAACCAAGAGAACATTATATGCTGAATCAGAAATTCTGTCTCAAGAATGGCTTGTATATATCCACTTTGACCAGGTTGTTTTTTTTTTCTTCAAAGCTAAGTATTTTTATAGCATGGAATTACAAATTAGTGACCAATAATAAACCATTTTTCTCTGGGTTTATATAGTTTGACATGACATTTACTATCATTTATCATATAAAAGATGAAATTATTTTGCCTTAAGAATTAGCTATCATGTAAATATTAGACATTTTCAAATATAGGGTCATTGAGAGGTAATATAATAAAATACATAAATGCTTGTCTTAACATTAAGAGCTGGCTTTAATGTTATCTCTGACACTTAAATATGTGTGACTAGCTAAACCTAAATCACTTCACATTGGTAAACCTCAGTTTTTCCATCTTTAAAAAGAGTTATTAGAACTGATTGTCTGTGAGGTTCCTTCATTTCTAAAACTAACTTTCTAGTATAAAGCTTCATTAAAATAAAATGTAATAAGGTTAATAGTATGAATTAATGAAAAAGCTAAATTATAAAACATTTCACTGAAATATACCACTGCTTCCAAATATATATCTAGGAACTGTCATAATTGATTAGCTTTTAACCTAAAGAATATTAATTTGACTCATTGATATTATTACTTTCTCTAGCTGTAGTTATTTCTATAATAGGGTAAATAGTTTTAGATTTGGATTAAGTAGGTTCAGTATTAGAGAAATTAGAATCCAATATCCAATATTTTAAATAAATCAAATATAAAATATTTTCCTGAATTTTTGATTACTATAATATTTGAATAATTTCACATAAAAATTTCAATAATAATTGAAATACTTCAATTATTAATTTTGAGAATATTAACATTATTGTTTTTGTTATACCATATAATGATATAATTAGTGTTATTCAATTTATATAGGGTTTTTTTTTCCATATTGTGAGACTTGCTAGATGTGTGTATTTATAAGTAAATCATTCAGTTTTCTTAATCCTCAATTTTCCTCATTTGTAAATTGGGGATAGTATCTTTGCTTATTTTTTTTTAATTTTTTGCATAATGTGTGGAGAAAGCTTAGTAAAGCTTAAAGTAATCAATTACTATTAGCTATCACTATTAGCCTTATAGTATTATTGCTTCATTTGACTATCAAAACAGCAATATATTTTTGGAATATTTTAAAGTTTAACTAGCATTTTTCTACTGATATATATATAATGTGGATGGTAGGGTTTGAAACCAGGTTTTCTTGACTATGTACATTACTACATCTAGTTATCTCAAACTGTCTCTCAATTTGTCTAATACTAATTTGTTGAAAACTGCTAATATTGACTAGATGGATAACTGGTACATAAAGACCATATATATGCAAGTTCATGGGTTGAAATGCTAAATCTGTTGAACCACAGAATGTTTCATTCTGGATACTAATTTATGCCAGAGTAAATACCAGGCATAGAGATCAGTCAGTTCAGTAGCTTTTCAATTCTTTCCAACTATTCACAATCCAATTTAAGGTTTTGTTTTTGTGTTTGTGTTTTGGTAAGCCTACTGGAGTAGTTTGCCATTTCCTTTTTCCTAGCTCATTTTACAGATAAGGAAATGGAGGCAAGCAGTGTTAAATGACTTTCCCAGGATCACAGAACTAGTAGTATTTGTCTGAGGTCACATTTGAACTCAGGGAGATGAGTCTTCCCAATTCCAGGCCTGTCATTCTATCCACTCTGTGACCTAGCTGTCCTATAGAGATCAATGGCAACATTTATTAGGTAAATGTAAAAAAAGACTCATTTCTAATAGCAAATCTGAATTGGAAATTTGGGCAAGAAGTCTGTTCCAAATAAATTCTGAAATTAATGACTTCCTAACTATGTATCTGGATACATGTGAATCAGGAAAATGAAGGCCCTTTGATAGCAAAGACTGTCTGATAGGATCAAAGATTTGTGATTGGAGGGACTGTGGAGGCTTCTAATCCAGCCCCCCAAATTGCCTGTCTTTTGCCTCCTCCAAATGATTATTTTTTTGAAAGGAATGTGAAAATCTCTCTCCTTCTTCATTTTTGTTTAACAAATATTCAGTTTCCAAAGTAAAAGATTCTTTCCCTTAGCTGCTTGTTGAGTGTTGAAAAATGTTTTGGCCTGCGGTGATGATTTATCTTTGGTAGTCCGCGTTCACACCAAAAAAGAATAATATCCAGGAATAAAAAAGTCAGCAGGAGACTGAGGTAGATGATGGGAATGAACCCTCATTAGTCTAATCCCTGTTTCATTCCCTGGGTTTCGTCTCATTGAAATATTTTCAAGCCCTGAGCTTGGTGCGTGTTGGAGGTGAGCCCCAAATTGTTCCTGCAAATACATTAAGCCCACATTAAACCATCAGCCTGTGGAAAAGTACTTGCCCTGAGGTAAAATCTACATGTTGTTACACCCTTGCCCTGTCAGCTGATTTGAGGAGCAGGATTGAGGATTAAGAAAGAGGGGTAAGAAAAACGAGAGAGAGAGACAGATGGACAGAGACAGAGAGAAGAGAGAAAGAAAGAGAGGGAGAAATAGAAAACAGAGAGACAGAAAGAGAAAGACAGAGAGAGAGCCAGAGAAAAGAGAGAAAGAGAGGGAGAAATAGAAAACACAGAGAGACAGAGACAGAGAGATGAGAGAAAGAGAGAAATAGAAAACAGAGAGACAGACAGAAAGAAAAAGACAGAGAGAGACAGAGAGAAGAGAGAAAGAAAGAGAAGGAGAAATAAAAACAGAGAGACAGACAGAAAGAGAAAGACAGAGAGAGAGACAGAGAGAAAGAAAGAGGGAGAAATAGAAAACACAGAGAGACAGACAGAGAAACACAAAGAGACAGACAGAGACAGAGAGAAAGGCCCATTTAGTGATTTCATATTAAGAAGGTAAATGCTTAAAAAATTCCCTGGGCTAGAAGCTAAGAGCAAATAGAAGCAAATTTGGTTTCCCATCCATGTAGACAAGGCAAATAGGAACAGTAGCACGGTGATTTATGGAGAGCATAGAACACTATAAATGCAGTAGCGATGAGAAGTGACCAGTCGCCTCTCCCAGGAAATCTGTAAGGGTATGGATGTATATTGAAAGGGTAAATTCTGTAAAGTGGTTACAGTCTATTAGTAAAAAGCCAACAAGCTTTCAACCTCCCTCTATGACCCTATCTCATGCAATGAACTATTTTTTTGAGTGACTCTTTCCTAAAGCCATCAACCATATGATGTTGCTATTTTTTGAAAAGACTTCAGAAAGAAAAGGTAAATCAAAAGAAATAAGGGCGGGAGAAGAGACCTTCCTTCATGAGATTTTAAGAGAGATGGAAAAACATAAAGAGAAGGCTCTGTGTGACAAGAGACTACTCTCCAAGCTGCAGGTGATGAGGTTATCTACAAACAACCAGAGTGATCTCTCTAAGAAGCTTGGAGTACAGCTAATTACCGACTCCCGTAAGGTGTTATATCCACGTGGAATAATGCAGCTAAAAATAGCCTAGATACTAGAAAAGGAGATGAAAAGGAGTGTGGAAGGGAACAGGATTGCCTGATTATTCACATTTAAATGGTTTACCTTTCATCATGTGAAAGATACAAAGGGGCTATATCCTATAGATTGGAGATAAATGATAATCTTTTTTAATGAATCAGGGCCAGAGATGGGATCTACTCCATTTACCTTTAGATTGAAGTCATGTAGCTGGGGCCATAAAGTAAAAGTTATAGTCCCTGGAGGTTGCGTGAACCCAGCCACACTCTTAAGTTTATTAGAAATAAGCATTTGAAAAAGGGCAGGTGGGAGAAAATAATAAAGATGAAACGTCATGGCTGCCTTTCAGAGTTCTAAAATATGGAAACTCAGCAGGACTAACCATTTTAAGAGGAAGACTCCTTCAGTGAATAAAATACATAAATGCAATTCACTATAATCTTTCTAGCATTCATTAGAATTATATCTAATCTTTGGAAGCATAATGGAATGCTGGAGAGATTCCAGTTTGAATGCTAAAGATTACCTTGGGGGAATTTATTATTATCTTTTTTACCTAGAGAGAGGCACAAAAGATAAATCACTTTTGCAGTTTGGTTGGACTATCAGTTAATGGCATACGTCAGGTCCATAAACATTCTTAACCCCTTGCAAGAAACAGCTATATGCATTTGACATGGGTTTACACCAAAGAACTTTTATGCTTGCCACTAAAAAGTTAATAGCCGCCTGTCATAAATCCTTATATTTTATCATTAAATCCAATCACTAATAATATCCTTAGGGATGAGAAAATAAATAAATAAATCAGTCATCAACAGTGTCTCTCTGGCATCAGAGGAGAGAAAGCAATACAAACTTACCCATCATGTCAACAGCTGAATGAGTTCCTTCAATAGAAAACCTCTTTTAAAATTAATGGGCCTGCTACAGCATGATGAGTGCTCGGGAAAGGAAATATTTATAGTTTTTCTCCTAACTTCTGACCCTTGAAATTAAAAGCACTTTCTCCACCCCCTCAGTTCCAGTTAACCCTCAGGAAAAATGTGTCTTCATGGTCGGAAGAGGTTTTTAGGATACTCTAAAACGTGACTCTCCCTACATGATAAAATACAAAGCCACAACAAGTATATTGGGTGATTTAGTGGAAAGAAAGATCCTTGGAGTGGTAGTCAAGAGACTTGGGTTCTAGTTTATCTAACTCCCTATGTGACTTCTCTGAGTCTTAGTTTCACCTGTAAAAGAAGGAAGTTGGGTGAAGTGATCTCTCTGGTTCTATCCAGCTCTAGAATTTTCTCTTTCCTACATCTGCATTCACCAATGACTAACCACGAACAGAGTGCCATAGAGGCTACTAGTTCCCTGAACTTTACCATTTTCTCTCTGACTCAAGTCTCTTTTCACTTCAACTCATCCTACACACATCTGCAAAAATGATTTTTATTAAATAATATACCAATGAGAAAAGAGACGCATACACATGCAGAGAGAGAGAGAGAGAGAGAGAGAGAGAGAGAGAGAGAGAGAGAGAGAGAGAGAGAACGAGAACAACCCACATAGAGAAAACAACAGAGAGAGAAATAGAGTCTGAGAGACACACACATGCAAAAACAGACAGACAGACAAAACGACACAGAAAGAAAATGACACACAGAGAGAAACTGAGACTGAGAGACAGAGAGCCACACACACATGCAAAGTCAGAGACACAGAGAGACAGACAGACAGAAACACACATAGGCAAAGACAGAGACAGACAGACAGATAAAGACATAGAGAGAGAGACACAGAGAGAGAATCTCTGCCCTCAAGGATTTAACAATCTAACTTGACAAAATGAAGCTGAAAAGTAGAAGAGGAGGCATGAAGGTGGCACAGAGTATCTGAGGCAAAAAGAGAAGCTACTGGAAAATGAAGAATTAAGAATTCAAAGTCCTCTATAAAGAAAGTCTTTGGAAAGAGTTTGTTGCTTTGCCCTCCCAGGCTACTTAATGTACCAAGGGGGTAATGGGTACCACAGCTAAAGCAATCTCCTTTTGGGAGCATTTAAAATCCCTCCCACCCTGGTCCAAACTACCTTTCTAGCCTCAGTCTACATTACTCCACTTCACACACTGCACAGTTCAGCCAAACTCACTTTCATGATTCTCCTCACAGCCAATGCGATGACTCCTGTTTCTGTGCTTGGTACTAGCTGTCACCTGTGCCCAAATCCCCCTCTTCATCTTTATCTATTAGAATCCTTTGTTTCCTTCAAATATGAGCTCATGCATCACCTTTTTACAGGAATCTTTGGCTGATTCTAGCCTCCTCTACCTCCAAAATGTCACCTTCCATTTTATTTGTCTATGTGTATGTATGTGACACATATACATATTTATGTTTTTATATTGTCCCATTTGAAGACACTTTCAGTGTCTACTGTCAATCACTGATATGAACATCTATTACCTCCTCAAGGTTCAAGGTGTAATGCTAAGGGGCTGTGTGCCTACCAATATGCCTCCTAACAATTGGCCAAATGACTAAATTAGCCTTTAGCAAGGCAGGTGGTAAAATGGGCAGAGTACTGAGACTAGAGTCAGGAAGACATCTTCTTGAGTTCAAATCAGGCCTGAGACATTTACAAGCTGTGTGATCCTGGACAAGTCACTTAACCCTGTTTGCCTCACTATCCTAGCCTATAAACTGGAGAAGAAAATTGCAAACCACTCTAGTATCTGTTAAGAAAATCCCAAATAGGGTTGCACAAAGTAGGACATACTGAAAAAATGACTGAATAAAAAATTATTTATTAAAGTGGTAGAGTGAGAACCCTTGGCTCCATGTCTAGTACATAGATGCTTTATAAATGATAGTTGACTGACCACAAAACATTCTACCTAAAAGCCTGAGACACAGTTGGCCACAAATACATAGGAGTTCATTGGAGAAGTGGGTTAAAACTTTCACTGTACATTCAATTAGTTTTGTGTCATTGCTCCTGGGTTAATGAATGTGTTCAACTTCTCTTTTTACAGAATGGATGCACTTTCTGCTAATAGTCAAGAAAGAGGTAGAAGAGACAGACAGACAGAAAGACTGAGAATCTCTCTTTTTAATAAAATTCAAAAATTGATTCTCAGGAATCTGTCTCCAGCTCTTGAAGCTAGAGTCCAATACCAATGGAGCATCTCACCAATGGACTGACTGATATATTTGTATTTAGGCCCAGAGGTATGTCTGAATTCTTTCTTTTGGCCAACAACAAGAGGTTTCTTGTGCAGTGCCAACTGACTTGATCTAATGACCCAAAGCTTGTTCAAAAACTTCAGTTAGGATTTAGAAAATCCCTAATAAATAATAAATAGATTCTGTTGATGGAATGACTCAATTGAGAAGTATTCAGAACTGGGTGATTACTTTCCATTTATATATATTTACTTCTGCATATGTTATTCTCTTTAACATAATGTAAGCTCCTAAAGAGCAAGAAATGTTTGATCTCTGTATTTGTATTCTCAATACCCATCATATAACTGGGAAATAATTTGGTATTTAATATGTTTGGATTGATTGATGCTAATATCTACTATGTAAAATGCACTGAATCAATCAAGTCACATGGCAATGCCCCAAAAAAGATGATTTCAAGCTTGATAAAATATCTCAGGGCTTCAGATTAAGAGGAGAAAAAAGTTTTGTTCTTTTTCTCTTTGATACCACTTCTGTCCTGAAGGTGAAAGAGGAAACCAATCAAAACATCTGATTCTGGTATTAAATAATAACAACAATAATGTTTCAAAAATGTCTGCAAGAGGGTCCCATTTGGCAGCTGTAACAGACTCTTGGGCAATTTCTGCTATATGTCGAGATTTACAGAAACTGTCTCAGCAACTGGACACAGTTATTTGTGAACCTGATGGCAGAAAATGAAAGTCTTGCCAAGAGCCATAACTGGAAATTCAATGAGGTTTATAGACACTGTCAACAACAAAAACTTCAATTTACAGGTGAAATGTCTTCTACAGCCTCACGACAATTGTGACTTCAAAAAGAAAAAAGAAAAAAATTATAAGCCAGAAAAGACTTATATAGCAACTTTACACACTCCCCTTTCCCTAAACTTGACAATTACCACTGACATGATAAGCTAAAACAGACCATACATTTTGTTATATATATAAAAAAAGAATCATTTCAGAAACATTAGTCCAAAGACAAAGAACACAGGAGACAATGTTTAAAATGGTCATTTTGGGGAGATGCATCATAAATTGCAATTTTGAAAGGAGAAATGGTTCCAGAGGTAAATGGCTCCAAGTTAAAACTCTCTGTGTAGATCAAAGTCCCTTGTCCAAATTGGCATAATTAGTATAGATAAAAGAAGGTTGTTCACAATTAGAAAAAAGAAAATTAAGCAACCTTTCAAATCCCCCTCTAGGTGAAAATGCAAAATAGGGAAAATGTAAATTTTTAGGAAAATGAGAGAAAGAGACTAAGTCTGTTTCTCTGAATAGTTTAGTTTAGAAAATTGAATTCTATTTAAAGTCACATGACGGGAATGTGTTAGAGATAGAGATAGAGACAGTGAGATAGAGATACATTTCTAGAGGGATTGTTTCTTAATTTGAAAAATGAAATCTATCTTAATTAAACACGAACTCTAAACTATTTGAAGCACTTAAAAAAAAAAACCTTTTAAAGATGATTAGAAATGGGCTTGCCTCTGGTTTCTGCATAGTAAAAAGGATCACTGTAATCTCATAATGGGAAAGAATCTCAGAGGCATCCTGATCATTTGATTTGATGCCAAGAGCTCTCAGTTTCCTAGCCATCATTTACTAGATATATTACTTTGAGTAAGTCAGCCAGCATCTCTGCGTCTTGTAAAACAAAGATGCTAGCTTTGACACTACTTATCTCATTGAGAATAGCATATTTTTTATGCTGTAAACCATTTTATAAATGTGAGCCAGTATGATTAAGGAGTAAAGTCCTGGGCATTCAAAGACATCCTGAACGGTGCTGTATCAGACATGGCACTTCCCCAGCCTACATTCTTTATTTCCTCCTCTTCTACATATTTTCACGTGATATAAGCCATATGTTCCATTACAAAGGGTTCTATGAAAAAAAACAAAAAACTTTGCAAGGAAGGCAAGCTCTTGATTCCCATTTCGGCAATATAGAAAGGCCTTTTCATTAAAAACACATTATAGCTTCGCTTCCAGGCATTTACCTTATGTTCCCAGCAACACCCTGACAGCTTAGAGATTAAAAACATCTGGAATGCAGGCTTTAAGATTTCTGGGATCATGGATCAAGCCCTAGAATATTATGAGACTACTCACACTGAAGATATGGGTGTTATAGGTGTTTGGGGAACATGATGGAAAAGGATTCATCTATGATCATTTATGGTCTAGGGCAAACCCAAGATTGGGTGTTACAAAGCATTAAGCAGATCTTCCCAGTCCCTAAATTACTTCCTATATGGAAATTAGCCATTCTTGGTTAAGCAGTTTACTTATTCTGGGCCCCTAGCATACTATCCAAGGTATACATTTATATATTTTGATAGATATTCTTCCAAAACTTTCACATATATTATCTCCTTATATATTTTATTACAAATGTATATATTTGTATATATTATATACATGCATATATGATATATATATATATAATTAATATAATGCTATATATTACATATATGTATATGTTATATATTTTGTATAATAAAATATATAATATATAGGGAGTTACATTATCTCCTTATATTATATATTTTATTCTATATTTTTAATTTATTTTCTAATATTATTTATTATATCTTTATTAAATAGACAATACAATACTGACACCAAGGTACAATACAGATAGTATAAAAATCTAGAATTTTCTCACCACTTCCAATCATCCCCGACTCCCTTAAACCTCTCTCCCCTTCTGACCCTTCGCATCTGCCTATATGCTAACCCTTCAGTCAAAAGCAATCAGGCTAAGCCAGAGTTCTCAAGAAGAGGGATCAAAGAGTTTGGCAATGTTCAAAATAGGTAACACTAGTTAAGGGGGAAACTATTAGACAAAGAGTGACTGTGAGCTTTCTCCTGATCCAAAGAATACCCCCTAAAAACAGAACATTGAGTAATCTTAGCAACTGAGATCGTTATTCTTTAGCCCCTGAAGTTACCTCTTTAGTTTTACTATTATTCATCCATTTTTTTGCTGTTTGTTTTCTGTTTGTACTGTTATTCATCCATAATATATATGTACATATATGTGTAAATATATATATATATATTGGATGACCTTTTTTGAATAAGGTACTGATAAACTACAAGAAAAAATAAGGCTGGCCTTGTAGTCACAATCAAGTAGGGGAGATACTCCAGAAGTATAGTATGAAATGCTACATTGTTTGCGAGTTAGGATGCTATAGTAGCATAAACATTACTGTGTTTGAACAGAAAAGAATTAGATTTATGTTTTCTAACCTCTCCATCATATTTTCTTAGATATTAAGATAAAAAAATCTACTATATGAACTTCCTATCATGTATATATATATATATATATATACATATATATATATATATATATATATAATTTGTGTTTTTTAGTTATTTCAGTTGTCCCTGACTCTTTTTGACCTCATTTGGGACTATGGTTTTGCCATTTCCTAATCTAGCTCATTTTAAAGATGAAACTGATGTAAAAAGGATTAAGTGACTTAGCTAGAGTCACCCAGCCAGTAAGTGTCTAGGGGCAATTTTGAACTCAGGTATTCCTGACTCCAAGCCCCAGAACTCTAGCCACTAAACCACCTAGCTGTCTCTGGCAATTTGCAAAGAACTATAAAATAACAAAAATAATAATAATACAATAGCTAGCCTTTATATAGCATTTTAAGGTTTGCAAAGTGCTTTACTACTCTTATTTTGTCTTCACAAGACAAGCTATTGTTGTTCAGAGAAAAGAGAAAAGAAAGATTATTTCTGGTGAGGGTATATCAGTAAAGACTTTAAAAAGTAGATTGAACATCAGTTGTGCCTTGATGGATGGGCAGATGGTATCCAGGGCAAGACAAGGCAAGACAATTCTGGGAAATAAAAGACCTGGAAGAGAGAAATTATGTCTACAGAAAAGTGTAGAAATGAGACAATGACCAGATAATATAAGCCAAAATACCTATAATCACAAGAGAAAAAATACAAATGAAGGAACACTTTTGTCAAGGATGACTCCTTTATTCTATAGTTCTCTTTGTTCAAATCTATGAACCAAAGATTCTACCTTTCACAAATACATATTTTTAAAAATCTTAATGATATCAGGAAGGATATCCAAAGGCATTGCCTTTTGGAAAATGCACAATACTTTAAATGATCCCAATCTTTCCTAAAAACAAAAGCCCACAATTTTAATTTCAATGTTCTTCTAATGATATATGATTGCAAATTATGGAATATGAAAGTCTCAAAGAAATTAAGTTGAGTATTATACAAAAGAAAGAGAAAACAGAGAGCAGGTATAAATAGGATGAAATAATTTACAAATGGGTAATTTATAGAGCTGAGTGATATAAAGATGCCATCAAAAATATATCATTGAAAAAGAAAACACAAAATTCATGTGGCTAAACCAAGGGATAATTGGTGAAAAGTGCATGTGGTCAAATGGCATTCACTATGTATAGAAGTATCCCTAGTATATTGGGTAGCTGCCCTCCACCTTAATATGTTTACCCACAGAAGATGGAGACTAGCTGCCATTTGTATCTTTGGAGGAAGGGCTTACATTTATAAGATCATTGGTCAATAAAATTGTGGAAGTGATAACACTAATATTGGCATCTATGGTATTTATACTATGATAAAAATATAAAATAGCACAGGACTAGGCATGCATTCTCTGGGACACTCCCATTAAAATCCTATGGATCCAGTGCCCAAAAAGAATGGCAATGAATGTATCACAGAAATATAGTTAGGAAGGAAGGATCTGAACAACCCACCCACAAAAGTAATTTCAACTATAACATATTTGACAAGTGTTGATCCAATGATTTCAGGGCTTGAAGACCTTGAAGAAGTAACCCATGACCTCCCATAGATAGTCCAATCTTCTTAAGACGACTCTAATTTTTAGGAAGTTTTTCCTGGCATCAAATTAACTTTTCCTGAAGCTCCACCCTCTCTTATTTGCTTTGCCATTTGGGGCTAAACAGAGATCCAACCCTTTTTCTATATGGAAGGCATTAAAAACTTAAGAGAAAAGTTATCATGTTCCCACTCCTTAGCCCAGTCTTCTATTCACCAGTTTTAAATACTCATATTTCATTAAACCTGTCCTTACATGACAGAGAGGCAAGGTCTTTGATCATCCTGTTTGCCCTCCTTTAGATATTTTAAGTGTCCAATGCCCTTCTTAAACTGTGGTTGGCTACCAGAAATGAATGCAAAGCTATCTACCTATGTGCACTGAACAGAGCAGAGAACAGCAAGGAATATCAATCACCTCCTTATTTCTAGAAGCTATGTTTTCCTGCATAAGAGCACATTAGCTTTTTTGGTAATTACAACATATTGCCATCTCGCGTTGAGTTGGTCATCCACTCACAATCTGAGATCTTTTTCACATAAAGTGCTATCTGACAATGTCTCCTCATCTGACTTTTTGAACCCAACTGTAAGATTTTACAATCATACTTATTTAAATTCCCTTACTAGATTCAGCCCACTATTCTTGCCTGTCAAGGCCTTTTTTTCCCATCCTGAATGTGCCTGTCGTCCAATGTGTTAGCTATTCCCACCTAACTATGTCATCTGCAAATTTGATGAGCATAATATCTATGCTTTGATAAAAATGTAAAACAGCCCAGGCACAGGCACATATTCCTTGGAATGGTCCATTGGACACCTATTAACAAGTTGACATTGAACTATAAAGTGCTGATCTTTGGTTGCAGCAGTTCACTTACTTCCAAATCTATCTAATTATATTGTTCTCTAGTCTACATTCCTTGAACTTTTACACAAAAATAGTAGGAAGTCATTTATTAAAACATATTTTTTGAGATCTAGGTAAGCAATACCTACTACATACCCCTGATCTACCAGTTCACTAATCTTGTCAAAAATGGTAAAAGTTTTCAGTTGGAATGACTTGCTTTTAGTTGAAGAAACCATGTTGCCACTTTGTAACACCCCTAACCCCCTTTCTTTTGTGAATATTCACTAACCTTCTTTATAACGAATTGAACAAATTGAAGTCAAGATCTCAGGTCTTTAGATTTTAGGCTCCATTCTTCTACCATCAACAACCCCTTTTTATTTTTTTTAACTATAACATCAGCTCTATCCAATCCTGTTTCATCAATCCCATTCTCCATGATCTTTTAATTATCATTGACAGAGGCTCTGTCTTATCTGTCAGTTCTTTCAGTAACCAAATCATGTACTATTCTTTGGAAAAGATAGTTGAAATATAAGAATAATTTCTTTTCCTGGGTATGATTTAATTGACTTCTTAAGAGTATCCCTATTCTTGCTCCACTAGCATGTCCCAGGATTTGTATATCTAGCTTCCCTTTGAGTTTTAATTAGTTGGTGAGACAAAATCACAGATCTTTTCCCTACCTCTTCTGTCTTATTTCCAGAAAATAACAAAACATTTCTAATCTCCTTGCTCAGCAAATGATTTTGCAATGAATTTCAGGGATAGAGATAAAGATGCATTTTAGGATGGCTTAAATCACATTTTATCTATTATTTTATATCCCATCCAGGTTCTAGACATAAGTACTTAAATATATCTTGAATAAATGAGAATAAAATAACAAGCAAAAGGAAAGAGTATGTTTATAGGTTATAACTGGGCTCCTCTCAATAAAAAACAAAATTCAAAAATCTCTTCTATCTACCTCCAATATTCCCCTCACATCCCAGGGTGGGGCAATAGGTGTAAATTGGACCCAATAGGAGACTCAAGCAGAATTAATTTACATCTCAGAGGGTTTTCTGAACTCATAGTCTCCATTCTAAATAAGGTTCCCCCTACCTCAGGTGAGAAGGTCAGATTACGCTATTTATCTCTCCACATGAGGCATTTGGACTGATCTAAGTTTGTTTTTCATAGACCCTACTTATCTGAGAAGTAAAGGAAGGAAACTGAGTTAAAAGGAAAATAACAAGTTAATATATGGATGCCTCTCAGCAAAAATTTAATTACTTCAATGAAATGGTTTACACTAGGATCGACAATTCTTTAAAGTGTTAGCCAGAAAAAACCTCAAAAGTGAGGAAAGAGGTGCTGGAAGTAGTAACTATGTTATGAGGAGTGGGGCTAAATAGGACTGCCAGGCAATGAGCTGATCTCACCACACCCTGTTAGAAGAAATTTCAAATCCATTAACCAATAAGCCAATTATTCTGTTTACAAAACTTGAAAAAAAGATGTGAGTATAATTTTTAACTAAATTGGTCAAATATTCAGTCTTACATTCTAAGTTAGCTGAGAAAGGAGAGTCCAGAACCATAGAGCTTGAGATTTAAAAGACACCTGAGATATTAATCCAATCCCCTTGGAACACTGCTAAGGTCCAGGAAGAATAAATGATTTACAGCACACAGGCAGAATAAAGTCCAGTGTTCATTCTACTACAACTAATAGTTAAGGCAACTAGGTGACACAGTGGCAAAAGTATTGCAATGAGGAAGACAAGAATTCAAATCTGGACTGGACAGTTTTAGCTAATCATTTAACCTCTATTTGCCTCCATTTCCTCAACTGTAAAATGTAGATAATAATAGCACCTATCTTACAGAGTTGCTTTGAGGATCAAATGACAATATTCGTTTAGAAAGAAGAGCTTCACATTGCCTGACACATAGTAGGCATAATATATTTTTCTTCCTTTCTCTTCCCCCATAAGACTATTTTTAAAAATTGGTTCATATGCTGTAAATGTATTGCTATTGTTGGGCATAAAAACTGTTCTGAAATATTACCAACAATGTATAAATCTCCAATGAGACCATTAAGATATCAAATTCAAAGTGTTCAAAATTTAGCTCTGTATCTTTTCCCTAAACCTGCTCCTCCTTCTGTTTTCTCTATTGCTGATCATAGAACTACTAAATGTGTCCATTCCCTCATATTTGAAACCTCGGCACTGACTCGACTCTCCTCCCTCTCTCTCCCTCTCTCTCTCTCTCTCCCTCTCTCTCTCTCTCTCTCTCTCTCTCTCTCTCTCTCTCTCTCTCTCTCTCTCTCTCAGCAAAGTAGAATATCACTGGGCCCAAAGAAATGTGACATGTACAAATTTAGAGACATCCCCATCTCGATTGTTGAAAGAGGTTATGTATGCCCTTACTCATGGTAGAGTCTTCTAAGCTCATATTGATCTGATAAGCCACAGTCAGACATGCTGTACCTTAACTCTCAGCAATGTCATTTTGGTCCTCTTCCAGTACCAAGGACAACAACCATTCTCTCCCATGGCTAATCTACTGCCCGGTCAACCTACACTGTACCTTGAGCATCCAATCTATCTTTTCTATCATCAATACCACTCTGCCTCTAGAATTTCTTAAAGGCAATCTATCTAGCAGGAGTCTCTTGGCAAGTATTTCTGACTCTCCAAAATAGAGAACAACAATCTTTGATCCTAGCAAACTGTAGAGATCTCAACCTGTTACTGTTCTTCTCAAAGGGTGTTTCCTGTAGCCCTCCAAGTCATAACTGTTCAGAGTTCTTTTGTGTAATCCTATCTTGCACCTTTCCTGTCTTCTCAAGGATTATATACCTACACCATGCTCAAGCATACTCTGCCCTCTGCCATCTCTATATCTGCTCATGCTGGTCATTCCTTATGACTGGATTGTCCCCACCCCTCTTCCTTGTTTATGGAACTGCGACCAATCCTTTTAAACCCAACTCAAATGTACCTTTCCTCTCAAAACCATCTTTGACTTTTCAAGCACTAATGAAGGACCTTTCCATTCTTTGGGCTAATTTTTCACTTCATTTCACTCCTCTCCATTAAGTTTATTGTGTATCAATATTCATCTTTGAATATGTCAACCCCATTCCCAGATAGAACCAAGAGTGAGGAATTTTCATGCTTTCTCTTTCTTTTCTTTTCTTTCTTATTTTGTTTAATGGAATCTTTGAGTGACTGCACCTGGCAAAGTTTAAAATCTTATATCTGAAGAGAACATCCCGTAATTTAAAGGTTAGAATGTTAAGACAAGTTACTGAGGGTTTAAAAATAGTGGTTTGTCAGTGAGAAAAAAGGAACTTACTAGGAATTTTATTAGAAAGCATTTATGTGCCTACTATCTGTACTATCTATTTAGGCTCATGAATTCATTCAGTACTTATACACTCATACACTATTCATATATCTCTGTTTGGTTTACTAACAATGTGACAGTTCTGCAAACAGTAGTACAGAGAAACAAATAAAAATTTAAAGATGGTAATTACAGCAGGATGAGAATGTTAAGCATACACCCCAAGTTCACCCAGGACCATCAATCAATATTTATTGAGCAGCCAAAGGATGCATGATCTTTACTAGGCACTAGCTGATAAAGGCTCTAGTATCTTATATTCCTTAGTTCTCAGATGTAGGATTCAATGAAAGATGCTGGGAGTGGGGAAATGAATGTTGGTAGGTGAAAAAAACATCTTTTACTATCTTTAGGAAAATCAACATTAACAAAATGGGTTTCCTTCTAACAACACAATTAGTTTTTCCTTTTAGAGAAAAGGAAAGTACATCTGTGCTAGGCAAAACCTGAAGGCAAGAGGGAAAAAAAAGATTGTCTTTACCATTTTCAAAATTTTTTTACATGGGGATATGAGGTATTGGAACTTCCTTGAAATTGTTCTTTCCACCTTCTGAAAAACTACTAACTATATAAATCAGGTCAAATGACCAAAGAAAGTTAGATAAGACAAAACATGAAGTACTCACTAAAACACTGTTACCTAAAGACAAAAATAGCCAAAGAGGGAGGTGAGGGGAAGAGAGGGGGAAGAGGGAGGGATGATTTAATTAGAAGCCTTTTCCAAACTAGAGCACTAAGAGAGTCATACTCCAAAGAGGATGGCAGAAACAAAGGTGGAGCAGAACATATTCTTAGTTGTATGCTGTAACATAAAATCTTTAAATCATAGCTCCCAATAGGGTGAAGAAAGAAATGCTGAAAGGCAGATAAAGCTTTGTCGATTTTTCCATTCAAGAGCAATTCATTTTTCTATCATAAAACACTATCTCTTTGAAATATTTAATATCATGGAAGCTTTACATGATTACTACACATTGGCAAAGCTTATCCCATACTCCAGGGACAAGGATGGAAAAGCCTTATGTCTAAATGCAAAACCTACAGAAAAAAGAGCAACATACAATGTAAATCTCAAAATGACTTGAATGAATAATTGAGTTAGGCACTGAACTCTAAGAAGCAGCCTTGATAGATAGTAGTCATGGTGTCAAGAGTTGGTAGGTTCAAGTCCTACCTTTGACACATCCTAGTTATGTGACCATAGAAAAATCACTTAATAGCTCCTTGCCAGAGAGTTGCCAGAGGCAAACTGCCAATCTTCAGTGGTGAAGGGAGTTCCCATAGAAAGGAACTCTGGGTCAAGATAATTTTTTAAAAATCCTTTTATTTGATAACCCAATTTTTCTGATAAATTATATTCTGTTTCTACTAATTATTTGAAATATATTCTCTAAAGGCGCATAATACTACAGGCAAAACCTTTAAAATACAAACTACACTGGCTAACACAATAGTAACCTGACACCTTTTAGGTATCATCTATATTTACTGATGAAATGAGAATTTACAATACTCTTTTTCTTTTGATTATGGTCTTTATACTTTCTCTAAAACTGTCAGCTCCCTCTAATTCAACTAAAAGCCATTTCTATTGACTTTGATTTTAATAAACTGCTTTTCTTTAGCATTTATTTAATAATAAGCTATACTTTACAAGACTTTTTAGTTATAAATATAATATAAAAGGAAGATTTTAGGGACCAACATTGTACATTCAAGAACATTTAGGAATTATGTAAAGGTGCAAAGCTTTACCTGGAATGTCTTCCCAAATATACAGAGGAAGAAAATTTGCTCACAGTATCAGCAAATGAGAAGTTTATTTCCACCCAATCCCTCCCCAGGTCACTTGTGGATAAGGATCTTAACTCATATCAGTAAACCCATGTCCAGGATCCAGAAAAACTGAACTACTTTTGGCTATTTAATTTACCAAAAAAAAGCAGGAAAAGAAAGAAGGAATCCAAATAAACATTTGGAGAGGAATTAAGAAAGAATATTTTTTTCTCTCAACAGAATGCACACACATGCAGGTCCACAACCACATCTGACTTTTATTTCAGAAGATGAAGCTACTGGTTGTGATTGTGATATGCCCATGTGTGTCTGACAAGCCCAAGTTTGGACAGCAGTCATTTCCTAATGGTCTAATGTTAACCACAATTGTGTGCTCCTCCTCCACTGTGCTAGAAATGTGAGCATGCCAAGATGAGCCAAAGAGGATAATGAACCAAATGGCCCTTCTAAATCATGTTAACACAAACTAATCAATATTTGGAAATGTCAGCACAGAGGAATTACTAACCACTGAGTAAATACTTCTTCCACCCTGAAAACCTCAGGTGAGAAGAGGGCTATAAGGATCAAAAGGCTATGGCTACAAAACAGGACTTTTTTTCTTTTAGAAATGATTTTTTTTTTTACTTCTAGAGTGGCTAAAACAAGCAAAGTACTTTTGTATTCTCTGAATTTCTGTCTCTTCTCTATATTGGTTGAATTATTTAGCCTCTCTCTTCCTTTTCCTCATTTGTAAATGAAATTATCTGGAACTATCTCTCAGGATTGTGGAACTTTAATACAATAATTCATTTATAGCACTTTTCACAGGTCTTGATCAATGACATATTAAATCCAGTGGAATTTCACATCAACTATGGGAGGGGGCTGGGGGGAAGGAAGGGAAAAAGAACATGAATCTTGTAACTAGGGGAAATATTCTAAATCATATAATTAAATAAAATTTTAAAAATAAATGAAGCACTTTTCATGTAAATGTCAGTCATTATTATTTTTATGAAACTCCTAAGTGTCTCCGTCAACCCTCTACAATTATCATTACAAATGAATTGATGATATACATGGTGGAAGGAGTTTCTAGAAGTTCCTCACACTGAATAAATCACAGCACTGGTCCAAAAACAAACATGAAAGTCCAATTCAGCAAGTATTAATAGAGCAACTGCTTTGAAATATAATGGCTTAAATGGATATGTCATAGAAAGTTAAATATTAACTCTGCTTTGGAAATCTAATGGAAATTAGGGATACTCAGTTAGAACTATGGTCAGGGGCCAGAGAAGTGGTTCAGTGGAGAGAGAACCAACACAGGAGAGAGGAAGTCCTAGGTTCTAATCTGGCCTCAGATACTTCCTAGCTGTGTGACCCTGAGCAAGTCACTCAATCCCAGTTGCCTAGCCCTTAGCACTTTTCTGCCCTGGAACTTATATTTCCTATCAATTCTAAGACAGAAGGTCAATGTTTAAATTAAAAAAAAAACTATGTTCAGCCCTATGTTGCCTTTGCTAATGAAAAGAGCCAAGAAAACCCACAGAAAATACCCCAAATTTCAACTGAGCAAATGTTTCCCATCATTTCTTGTCCACACAAAGAGCTAATAAATACCCCAATGGACAAACTTAAATTTTCCCTTCTCTTTCTCCATTCCATGATGTCTAAAAGGGATAGAGGTAGATGATGAGAAATGCCTAAATATTATACAGCTACACATCAGACTTGTAGTAATGGTGTCAATAGTTTTTAATATTTGTTGACATACAAATTTCATTCATACACCATTTAATAATAGTAACTCTTAATAGAAATTGGTCCGGATTACATAGTACTATCTTGGGCACCACGATGTGAATTAGATAAGTGTATATATTATTCTCCCCTACAAATTCTAGAACTAAGAGAGTTGAAATAATTTATTTACTCAATCAGTAAATAAGGTCCACAATTGGTAGTCAAATCCTATCCATTCCTGAGAACTCTTCTTTCCCTAAAATGCCAACTTTTACATTTAAACAAAGTATGTGAAGTAAAATTATGAACTGACTATTTTCTAACTAATTTTTAATTTGGAAAACATATTAAATGCTCAGTGTCAAAAAAGCAATATTTTCCCCTGTGACACAGGACTGTACTATTTTGATTTCATTTTCAATTTTAGCCATAGTAAGTCCTGAAAAGACATTGTTTTTCTCCCTCTTTCAGAAGCTTTGAGAATGCTCCTCAACAGCATGGCACCCAGTGAGTCTCCATTACTTCCTCTGACCAGTGATGCCTTAAATGAAGCTGACTGTCTAACTTACTTTAAAGACCATTCTCTGATCCAACTGACTGTAACGGTATTTAAAATACATAGTTGGAAAAGAATGTTTTAGAAAGTATTTTTAAGCCCCCAACAGTTACATGTAAACAGTGGAGGGTGGAAAACAATTTTTTAAAACAACATTTAAAGAAAGAACTTATTGGCTAGAATTGGTTTAAGCTTTGTTTACTTTCTCAGCAAGAATAAAGGCCTCTGGCAACATTTAATTAAAATGCTTCCTAAGCTGTCATGCTTCCTGAAGACACAGAGATAGGGGACACCAAGATATTCTTCCTGCAGTGGATTATGAAAGTAGCAAATATGGATAACTTTGAACTTCCTAAACAATATGAAGGGGAAAACTGTATTCCAGAAAAGGTCATTTATGTAAGATTCCATGTACTCCACATGTGGAACTTTAATAAAGTTAATGCTTAGAATCAAGAAAGCCAAAAGCCAGAAAGGAACAAATGATACCTTGTTTTGCCTTTATTTCCAAGATTTGGATTTTTTTTTTGTTCATTCATTTCAGTCATGTTTGACTCTCTGTGACCCCATTTGTAGTTTTTTTTTTTGACAAAGAGACTGGAATACCCTTCCATTTCCTTTGTCAATTCATTTTGCAGATGAGGAACTGAGGCAAATAATGTGAAGTAACTTGCCCAGGATCACACAAGATAGCAAATGTCTGAGGTCATATTTGAACTCAGCTCCTCCTGACTCTAGGCCCAATACTATAACCTCAGTGTCACCAGCTGCCTTTTAAATTCTGGATTGAGTTCTCCTAATTATTAGGCCCCAAAATCCTGAGGATTGCAAAATAGACTTATTAATGTTATATATCGTGTTATAAATATATACACACAAATATATAGACACATAGTTAAAGATTTTACCACTATTGTAGATAGACACACACATGCATGTCACATCATATGTACACACATGTATGAATATATCATATACAGATACATATATTATGCTATATGTACACACATATATGCATATATTGTGCCACACATACCCATATATGCATATATTGTGCCATATATACACGTGCCTATTGTGTCACATATACATGTGTGTACACATTATGTCACATATACACATGCCTATTCCATGTCATACATACACCTATGCATATATTTTGCCACATATGCATATATCATGTCATGTGCATACACACATGCACATATAATGACACATACATACACATATATGGACAGTGTACTATAAATCACACATGCACACATCATGTCATATATACATATGCATATACCGTGTCATAAATATATGCATATATCATGCATGTACACATAAATGCATGTTATGCCATGTGCATACACATGTATACCATGACACATAAATAAACATGCATATCATATCATACATAATGCACACATTGTGCCACATGTAGACATATATGTGCATGTATTATGCCATGTGTGCATACATGCATGTTATGTTATATATACATGTGTGCACACATTGTCATATGTATGTGCATGCATGCATGCATGTGTTATGTGTATCTTTGTATATATGTGTGTATACATGGAGCTGAGGACATTTATTATCAACATCATAAACTATTTTCTACAAACATGTGCATCGCATATGTACATACACACATATGTGTCAAATGCTTTCTAACAAATAGGGTGGGCAAATTCACATGAAACTAAGCCAGGAAGCACACTTCCAAAGGGCTGTAATTAAAATGATCAAAGGGAATTACTCTTAAAGGAATTGAATTACTTGGGCTAGAGGGGAAAGGAAGGCTTAGGAAAGACTGAAGACTTTACTGACAAGTTTTCAAAGGTGGATTATATGCTGACCACCTGTTCCATTAAGGCAGGTGCACGGAAGAACAGAGTAAGACTTTAATTTGAAATATCTGAGAGGAATGAATCAGAGTAGGTTGCCACTGAAAACACTCAGAGCCTGGAAAAAGAAAGTAAGAGGTGGGCTATGTAGGGGACTCTAGGTAACATGACAAGATTAGAATTTTGGGCACGAAAGTTCTTATGCCTCCCCAAAGTGGAATGCAGAGAACCAATTTTCATCCAATACAACTGGATTTTGATCCCAAAGCCACCAAAGTATCATTAGATTTCAGAAAAGAAAGGAACAAACTCTCAAAAGGACTTCTAATCCAAACTGACCTGGGAAATATTTCCCTCCAAAATATCCTGATGTGTGATCATAAAGTCGACATTTGAAAATTCTTGGGGTCCCTACTAAGGCAACTCCCATACCCCATTCCATTTCTAGACTTTGCATTATCTATTTTAATTTCCTGTGGTGACCCTTACTGAAAGAGAGACAGAGAAAGGAGGAGAGAGGAGAGAGACAGACAGAAGGGAGAGAGAGAAGAGACAGACACAGACATAGGCAGAGACAGAGAGAAGGATGGATGGAAGGATGGATAGACAGAGACAGACAAAGATAAAGAGAGATAGAGACACAGAGAGAGAAAGGAAAGAGAGGAGAGACAGATAGAGACAGAAGGATGATCAGACAGACAGATGGATGGACAGACAGAGACAGAGAGAAAGGAGAGGAGAGGAGAAAGAACTGTATATACACATATATCAGCAAATATATGATGATATGTTTAGATGAGGCTAACATTAGGCATGGATATTAGGAACTTAATCTTTGGTGTGCTGAATTTATGTATCTTAAGGCTTAAAAATATTTTCTTTTGGTCCGAAGTATTATCAGTCTTATGTTACAGATGAGAAAACTATAGTTTAAGGAAGTTAAATCTATTTAATGAGGGGAAGAGTGGTGATTGGAAGTTACAACTCATACCCATGTCTTTGGACACTGGTTGCATACTCTTCACACTACCTTGATCTGCTCCTTGTCATTGAAATTAAGAGATACCCTCTTTTCAGGAATCATAATATATACCGTTGTAGTTCCTGGCATTTAGAGAGGACTTTGCATGTATATAATTCTTGAACATGTGTTTAATTTTTGATCCCATTAGGGAGATAATGTGTGTGTGCTAACTATGCATAAACCAAAACTATAAACCCAGTAGATTATCCAAGGTCATAAGACTAGTGGATTATAAACCCAGATTTTCTAACTTGTAGTCTTGTGTTTTTTCTTTATATGACATAACAAGGTACATGCTCTAACTGCTAAGTTTCAAAACATTAAAAAATTCCACATATCAGAAATGAATCCATTAAAACCTTTCACATTGGAAAATGGTAAGAACATCTCACAATTATATTTACCCCCTGTCTTTGTGCCAGATGGCAATAAATATTTCAGAAAAGAATAGATGGGAGTAGGCATTTATTTTTTTAATGTGAGAATCAGTTCTGCTCTGCAAACTGTTTCATTAAAAATTCCATTTCAAGCCAGTGGTTTCCAAGGTGAAGTTTACATATTAAAAAAAATTCCATTGGCTATTAGGTGTGCATATAACATTATCTCCCACCAACAGAATATATTCTGGAAATGGAACTACCTATTGCTATGGTAGGCAAAAGTAGGTGAGGGGTAAGGGTTAGCTGCTGCTGGTGCTGGAGTCAGGCTCAGCTTATAGAGAAAGAAAGAGTGGGGATGAAAGGCTAGAGCAAAAGTTAAAATAAAAGAAGTCAGTACCTGGTAAGAACTTCTACAATGTCATATATAGTAGGGAATTAATAATTCAATGAATGTGTTCCCATCTTCCTGATTATTGTCTTCACTAATATAAATGAAAATTCATTAAAGCTTTCCACTAGAGATTTTAAATTCCTTGAGCACAGGAACTATTTCATTTTTGGGTTTGTATCATACGGTGGCCAGCACATAATAGATAATTAATCTTTCAGTTACTTTATGGATATCAGTACAACACTTATTTTGGTAGTACAAAAGGAACTGGATTTGGTATTTAAAGACAAGACTAATCTTAGCTCTGCTGCTCACTACCCTTATAACCTGGGGCAAGTCACTTAACTCACCACTCTGGACCAATTTCTATATAAAAAACGAGAGTTGGATAACATGATTTTTAAGGATTTGCCTCACTCTAACATCCTAGAATTCTTATGGCTATGAAAGTCTCTATATACCGATCTTCACCTCTCTCTATATATTCAACATGTTATGTCTTTGAGGATGTCTTTCAGGCCACTTTTACATGAGCAATTCCATTAATTTTTCACCAAAAACAAATGAGTTGATAACGTTATTTATTCTGTTTAGCCCCAGAGAGCAGATCGAGAAACAATAGGTCAAAATTGCAAAGAGGTAAATTTAGACATAAAGACAAAAAATATTTCCTGGTAATGAAAATCCAAGAGTGGAATGATCTGCCCGGAGAAATTATATGTTCTCCCACCTCAGACATCTTCATTTGGAGCCTAGATAGCCACTTGTCAGTATACATATGGGTTGGCCAAATGGCTGCTTTGGTATCCCTTCCAACTTCCAAATTTTGGGATTTTGAGTGAAATCATATTCATATTGAGAAAAATGTAATAAATGGAATTAGGAATATCCAGGTAGGTGAAGCTCAATGGAAAGATGGCTGGTAGGAACTTTATAAAAGATGAAATTGTTTTTGGCCAAAGCTAGGAGTCTTGAAGCCCAAAATCAGTCAAGTTTTCATGAAACTTGGAATAAGACATGAATGAGGAAGAAAACAAGGTGCTATCATTCCTATGCTTCCCAACTCCTTTTTTTATGGTCTCTTATGTCATCCTCTCTCCTTCTCTCTCTGCTAATTCGTGTCTTTCTTGGGAAAAACTTTTGAGGCAAAATGTTAAGTTCACTTATTCCTAGATCTAGGCCACCTAACAAATGACTTCATGACTTCTTGTCCAGCAAGAATAGTGATGAAGACAAGTAATTGAGTAAAGGATGCTGATTCTTTCAATTTTATACTCCATATTTTGGGTAGACACTGAGTAAATTTCCTCAGTTGTGATTCACCTGTTCTAAAATGATTTTTTCACCCACTGAGACTGAAAAGAGAGCCAATGATCTCTCATAAAATACATAATTACCTAAAATAGTTTATTAAATATATTATAACAAAAACTCTATATTTTGCACTCCCATCCAGACTGGTTTCTTTTAACCTTAAATAACTTTAATTGGCCTTTAAGGGCTGGTGACTTTTTTAAAAGATTATGTTACAGAAAGGTAAATATCTAGCTTCTGTTACATGACTACATTTTGTTAGTGTTCAACCCACTGTGAATTCCAGCCCTGAGGAGGGCCAATGAAGTGAGCTGTACCTGTTAACAACAGCTGGAGATCACTCATCAGTCCTCAAATGCTATCCTGCTACCTCTGCCACCAGCTCTTGTCTCCCTTTCTTGCATGGTTCAGCTGGAGATAAATTTCTAGAGCTCTTTGGTTCCATAATGCATTTTTCCTTATCCATCCCACACATTGATTTTGTATTCTATTTTTTTGACCCTCACTTCCATCTTAGAATCAATACTATGTATTGGTCCCAAGGAGGAAGAGCGGTAAGGATTAGGAAATGGGAGTCAAGTGACTTTTCCAGGGTCACACAGATGGGAAGTATCTGATGCCAGATTTGAACCCAAAATGTCCCATTTTCAGACTTGGCTCCCAATGCACTAAACCTTCTCGCAGACCTCAAATTAGGTATTCTAAATGCCTAGCTACTATATTATTGTCATTTCCACTAAGCCAAGCATTTCAAGTTGATGCAAAGTTTGTTGTTGTCTCAGAGAACATAATCCAAAACAGTAACACAAATCATTACCTATGTAAAATATCAGAGACTCCTTGCTAACAGCTTTTCAAATATCACATCAGATTTTTCTTTCTCCTTAAGCATCAAATTCCATTTTTTAACTTAGGTAACAGCTGATATGTTCCTGACATCTTGGGCAGAATTCTGACAGGAAGCACTCCTTGTCCTTGCTTGTATTGTGACAGTATTTGAACATCTTGCTGACACGGCACCTAATGAGTACCGGGGTGACGTCCTGTGAGGTCAGTGAGGAATTTAAATTCTGCAAAGGGGCTACCCCCGGCCTCTTAGATGCCTTTGCCCATTATTAGAAGATTAGAAGGAAGCCTTCAATCTTAACCCTTCATCACTGGAAGGGTTGTTTATATAACCAACCCACAGCAACATGAAACAACTTCCCATGAAAATATGGACCTAATTTTCCCTTTATCTTTCTTAGAAATTTCTAGCTTCCTGATCCCATTAAGACCCAATTTAAAATACCAAGACAGGTCTTCTTGGATCCCTACTCAGATCTCACAAAGCACTTACTCATGTACTTCTCTCATGCAATTTTAATATATTTTACACAATTATTATCTATTTATATATAGATATCTATAGATTTACCTGCTAGAATGATCTCCCTGAAGCCAAGGATCTTCTAATATGAACTTTGTTATCTCCTTCAGCCCTGAATTCTAAGTCCACCAGACACAGAGCCAGTGCACATAGAACTGAATTATCCAGTATTTGTATTGATATGTTTTCAGTCCATTATTTTTTAAAGTTTTCAATCTTTGTGCTTTCTGGAGCCTACTCTGTGCCTGACTGAAACAATCTTACTGTTTCTCCTTTTTAAGGATAATCTTAAAACCATCATTCATCCCAAATGATGGGAGACAAAGCAAAATTCATTGTATTTCAACAACCACAAAAATGCTGGGCTGAAATCTAATACAAAAGGCTGGAGATGCCACTTTCTCTTCAGTCAGCTAAGGCTTTTTTTTCCCTTTTAATCAGCACTGCTCAAGAAGCAACCCTGCCTCAGGTCATCTCTAGTTCCATGAACTCAGCCCTAACATCAAGTTTTTGGCATGCTGAAGTCAGCATAGCCTCCAGAGGCAACATTATGTTGATGAGATAGTATCTTCAGGATCTCAGGAAAACTGTTAGTTGGAGTTGTTAACTTTTAGTTCATTCTGCTAGATTCTTCTCAGGAAAAATCTAGTTAATCATATTTTAATCAGTTGTAATAATAGTTCCCATTACTTAAAGTTTGCAAATAATTACCCCATTAAATATATAATTTAATGAATATATTTTGCATATGACATATATCATATGAAACAAAAATTAACTCATTTGATCATCATGACAAGCCATTGAGGCACACTGTATTATCATGAAAACCCAGTAAGTGGAATATTAATAATTTTAGGTATAATTTTCCTTGGATATTTCTCAACAATAACTCTGAATAAGATTCCTGAGGGAAATGGCAAGGCATCAGATGTTCAAATGATAAGCAGACGAATCCGTTTCTGGATAAAGTTACAATATATATTCGTCCTACAAAGGAAAACTGAAAGAACAGTGCTCTAAATTTACAAGGCACATTAAAAGTATCATATTTCCTAGGTAACAAAAACAGATTTCTAGTGATTCTTTATGGTTCGATTAAAAAAAAACCCAGAAATTGTATGTGACTCAAAAAGCAATATGGCGGGTGAAAGCCGTAGCTTATTGCCAACTATGATAAGTTATGGTTTGTTGCATTTATTTTAATTAAGTCATTTTCCTGCATGAAGTTTTATAGAAGAAAGGCTGCATTTACAAGAAGCATCAGATAACTGAACAAGATAAAAAAAATCCATGTCTTTAGCCTCCAATATACAGTTGCCAGAAACTAATAGAGATGAGACAGCAAATAAAGTACAAAATGGCAGGGGATTGTGTCAGTTGGCATGACGTGTCTGTTTATTGTAGCTACTGCCTCTGCTCCAAGTCATTGCCAGCCCAGAGCTATCGATCAGCCATGGCCAGATATTGTAAGTATAAATTAACCTGCTCTATTGAGAGTACCCTTGGGAGTCATTACATTCTGAAGAAGCCTTCTTTTTTTCTTAGGTTTAAACTGTAATTACAAGGTGAATTCAATTTTTTCAGTTCAGCTGTGATTTGCCTCCATCACATTTTGCAGCTCCTGATTAAAAGGTAGTGTATTTTATGTCTAGCAAGTACTTTGCCTTCATAAATGTTCAAATGGGAAGAACAGTAAGGGAGGTATGATGTGCTGTCAGCATCTGGCTATCAGCTGTCAGGATACATGCTGTATTTCAGGGTTGAGAGGTAGTTTTTTAATTGCAGTTTTTCCTCTTATCCTAGAGGTAATTCCTCTAGAATGCCCTAGCTTTCTTAATGCTCAGAGTATATATTTGTTTCAAGATATATTACTTAAATTTACTGGTTCCCAGGAAAATGCTTCTGGTGAAATAAAGGTATTAAATGGAAAGAAGGAGATGAGATCAGGAGACCATCGTGCTAAGGAAAAGGTACATCACTATGTTGAAAAAAAAGAATGGGGAAAATTAAATGTTAGTGAAACTCAACAACCTAAGGAGGCAGAGGAAAATCATCATAGGCAGTCCAAAAGTAACAAAAGGTCAAGAAAAAATGAGAGTGCATGACTGTATTTTGCAACCAATTTCTAAACATACAAAGGGCATTCAGAGCCCTATGTTAATGTTTTGAAATAACTGAACTCCAAAATAGTGTTTTAATTAAATGAACTTTACAGCACTCTGAATATTAATCAGAATATACTGGGGAGATGAGAAGGTGAGCCTGATGAACAGATAGATGATGCAAATGGGAGCTGCATATGATAGTTATAACTTTTTCTGAAACAATTTTTAGTTTGTGCCCTGCTCAGTTTGGACAACCTGGAAGTGATTTGTAATTCATGCCTAAGAGAAGACCTCAGAACATCTTTAGTGGTTCAGATCTCTTCATTAGTAGTCCATTTCTGATGGTTGCAAGAAGAGTTTATCCTATAACACTTTGGGGTAGTTAAAAAAATCTTGGATATGAAGTGAGGGCTTGGGTTTGATTCAGTTCAGTGACTTAAAAAACTAAATAAGCCTGGTCTTTAAAAACCATCTGGGCCTCAGTCTCCACATTTATAAAATAAGGGCAAAAGCAGTTTTTAAACTGGGGTCTCTAAACTTGTTCTAAAAACATATTTTGATAATTGTATTTCTATGTATTTGTTTAACTTTGTAATACTATGTGTTTTATTTTATGCATCCAAAAACATTCTGAGAAGAGCTCTATAGGCTTATCCAGACTGAAAAAAAAAGTTTAAAAACCTCTGGACCAAATTATATCAAGGGTTTTTTCTACCTCTACATCCAATGATTTCACAAAGGAAAACAAGGCAGGCATCCTCCTTGACTATGAACATCTTCCAGGTTTAGTTATATGGGATCAAAGGTGTATGGAACCCAGTCTGTACCTACAGACTGTTAAATTTTCAGTGTAGATAAGCAAATTCTTAAAAAAATCAGGAATGGATGTGTGGTTTTGATTTTCTAGACTTAAGGAAATAAAGGAAAATATTAATAATTTACATTAAACATAAAATGTGTAATATTTATCCTCTATCACTACCACCCACCCTGCACCCAGCTCTCAAGATGGTTATTAAATATTGACCACCATATCCCTGGATGTAAAATGAAATTCCTAATGTTTCTTGTTATTTTTTCAATGACTTTCAATGAAATTAATCTTTTGTTAGAATTCTAGTTTTTTTTCTGTTGAACTGAATTTTAGTGGAACACATATTAAAGAATAAAATGAAATTAGAGTAGAGACCTTTACCAGGAGTTTTATCCAGAAAGGGAGAAATATTCTATTTCTAGTTCAGAGTGTAGTTACTAGAAGAGTAGGTGGTCTGGAATCATACTGAATAATCCCAGAAACTGAAAAGCAATATCAAATCCTCACACAGACATCCAGCCCTATCACTTACAATATATAATTCTTTAAATTCTGCAAACCCTAGCCACAAATCCTCCATAATTTTCAGAGCTTCCAGTTCAAGTCTCACCTACTTCTCACTGAGGCCCTATTGAACCATATTAGTGGAATATAATCTCTTCATCCTGAGAACACAGAGTTCCAATTGTCTACATCCCAGCTGTCTGGCATCCTTTATGACCTTGGATTTACCAATAATAAATTATCTCTTATTAAAATGTCTATTGCTAATAAAGTTAGCATTGCAACTTGAAGAGAGCTTGTGATACTTACAAATCATGTTATTAACGTGTCTGTATGCTTCAAGTCACTCAGCTAAGACTTATCCATTAAGTTGCAAATGGACAAAGAATCAAATTCAGATTCATCATAGTGACAATAAAGGATGTTCTGACATTGAGAGTTTCTTATATTGAGAAAAATCAGATTTTTCACATACTTATTAAGAATATTGCATGCATTGATGTGTATGTTCCTTATTTGCATGCATACTATAACCAGCTAGAAGGAAAAGAACCATAGTTTCTTCCTTCTTCCACCAAGCTCATTATTGTACTTCCAACCAGAGAAGATGTTCTGTTATACATCTGATTGTTTCATAGCTTAGCCATACCTTGAACGGTAATTTTCTTTGCACAATATTCCCCAAAGTATCATCAGAATGGCTGAATAATTGAAGGGACTTTTGAAATACAACTTCTCCTTTTGGAAGAAGGAAAATTATATTTTTTAGCCATGAACTCCATCAGGAAGTGAGGACATGAACTGAAAATACATTATCACTTTGAGAAAATTGGCTACCAGTTTGTCTATTTTATACATTTAATATAATTTTAATGGCTATATTTTCACCCTGCAATTTGTCCTGATGATTGGAAACATAATTAATTCAGGCTGTCCAAATATAATTTGGTTATTCAATAATTCCCAGTCTGCAGGGGGAACATGTTAAAAAGGTATAGTACTGAAAAAATATATATTTTTAAAATACACAAATATTTGTGCATGTTTATATTTATCTTCATCTGTCAATGCCATACATCTCACCATACCTTTAAGTTTTTACTTTATTCACACTCCTTGCTGCCTCAGTATTTCACAAAAGGTTTGTTTGTCTGACCTTTAATGATGATTCTTAATATATCCTAATACTTTCTTATTGGAGCTGTAAAACACTGTATTAGTGACAAATCCCCCACTCTGTGCCCCTTCAGCCCTTGGAGTTTAACTCCTCTCACATTACGGTATTTATTGAATTTCCCAGCCAAACGGTGTTCTGCTCCATAAAATTCTGACAAGTGGACTCTGCCAAGCTAATAATGGCTTCATTCTGCTGAAATAAACTTATTTCACTGCGGCAAACAAAATGACATGACCTGGAAAGGTTATTTTTAACTGGGTAATGACTCAGTCCCAACCAAGCATTTCTCACAAGGTTCCTGGTTATAGTTAAGTTATATTTCTTAAATATAAATGTATTCTATTATACTTGTGTTCTTCTCCGTCAAACTCTCACAATGAACCTAAATCAGATATGTTCATGTCTGAAAGTATTGGATTTTCTCATTTGATAATTCTATAATCTTATTGAATAATCTTCAAGGACAATGACACAACCAAGACAAAAGTGTCTTTTTGCCACCAAGAGGACCTCAGAGAAGCTGACAAATTTCAAGCTAATAAGAATCTATAAACATTATCGGATCCAACTCTCCTATTCTCAAAAGGAGACAAAGTCACAAATGGTTAAGTGACTTGTCCTAGGTTGCACACAGGTAGTAAAAAAGCAAAACTAAGATTTGAACCCAGGTCTCTTCATTCCATATCGAGGATTCTTTCCCACTGCATACTCTGCTTAACTATCTAAATTCTTTACAAAGTATATTCATTTAAAAGAGAAGCTTATTGAACAAAGCAAAGCCCTTTCTAAATGGAATTGGGATTTATTGTATTGCTTTTAATGAAATGTTTTCAAAGACCTAATTCTGTAGAACATTCCAAAGTATTCCTGTGATAAAAAACTGGATTCTTTAAACATGCTCTGACCCTTTATGAAAACAAAAGCAAATTGCCTTAAGTATTATAACTCTATTTCCCCCACCAAAAATATATGTGAAAGATAGAATAAGGTTATTTCTACCTACATAAATTAGAATTCCTCCCCATCTCCCAATAGCTCAAGTCCTCCTTGGGCTATTTTTTTTCATCTTCTGAAAAGACTAAATAGCAAAGGCTATTCCTAGAACTATCTATACATTTTATGCTTACTCTGAACATCTTGGCAGTCTCTATATCTCCCCGTTTCTCCAATACAACTTCTGAAAATTGCCATTTCAAGGTCAGATTTTTGTCAAGTTCTAAAAGATTGGGTACTAAAGGAGCAACATTAACCAGCTGAGTTCTTGTATTAACATGGTGGCCCCTACCAGTTTTGCCTTCTGAGAGAGAGAAAAAGAAAAAGAAAGAAAAAAAAAGAAAGAAGGAAAGAAGAAAGAAAGAAAGTGAAAAAGAGAAAAAAGAAGAAAGAATGTGAAAAGGTGAAGAAAGAAAGAAGAAAGAGAGAAAGAAAGAAAATGAGAGAAAATGAGAAAAAGAAAGAAAAAGAAAAAGGAAGGAAGGAAGGAAGGAAGGAAGGAAGGAAGGAAGGAAGAAAGAAAGAAAGAAAGAAAGAAAGAAAGAAAGAAAGAAAGAAAGAAAGAAAGAAAGAAAGAAAGAAAGAAAGAAAGAAAGAAAGAAAGAAAGAAAGAAAGAAAGAAAGAAAGAAAGAAAGAAAGAAAGAAAGAAAGAAAGAAAGAAAGAAAGAAAGAAAGAAAGAAAGAAAGAAAGAAAGAAAGGAAAGAAAGGAAAGAAAGAAAGAAAGAAAGAAAGAAAGAAAGAAAGAAAGAAAGAAAGGAAAGAAAGGAAAGAAAGGAAGAAAGGAAGAAAGAAAGAAAGAAAGAAAGAAAGAAAGAAAGAAAGAAAGAAAGAAAGAAAGAAAGAAAGAAAGAAAGAAAGAAAGAAAGAAAAGAAAGAAAGAAAGAAAAGAAAGAAAGAAAGAAAGAAAGAAAGAAAGAAAGAAAGAAAGAAAGAAAGAAAGAAAGAAAGAAAGAAAGAAAGTTGGACTCTTTCTGATCCATGGGCCATACTTAATCTACGGGGTTTTCTTGGTAAAGATACAGCAGTGGTTTGTCATTTCCTACTCTGGAGGATTAAGATAAGCAGAAGTTAAGTGACTTGCTCAGGTTCTCACAGCTAGAAAGTATATAGGTCATATTTGAACCTAGGTCCTTCTGACTTAGTTCTAGCACTCTATCCACTGAGTCACCCAACTGTCTCCTGAAGGCTAGGTCTCTTATATAGATCACCAAAAATATTGGTTCAGTAAGCAGTCAAAAAAAAAAGGCAAAAGAAAAGAAAGAAGTAGTAGAAATATGCTTTAAAAGGGAGAATGAAATGGGGGAAACTTAATGAATAACAAAAAATAAGAATGAATATTTTATTATCTAAAATCATAAGTCTAGAGTTTTTTAGGACTTAGAATCTCCAGGGTACTAGAAAATGCCTTAAAGGTCACTTGGCCCAACCACCTCACTTTCTAGCTGACGAGCCCACACCCAAAGTGATGCAGGGACTTACCCAAGGTCACTCAGATAATAAACGACAAAGAGGGATTCTGAACCTAGGCCAAGCCTACTCCAAATTCAGAGCTTCCTCCTAAAGGGAAGTGCAGAGAAGAAAGATGGAGTAGAAATTTTAAGTCTCAGCTTCCCATTTTACAGAGGTTATGAGGAACTCTAACACAATGGGTTTATATTCAATACTAGCCACTGACTCATGTGAAAACACCTAAGTCAAAAGAGAACAAGAGCCTTCTGGGCTATTTACAGTAGTCATGGTTCCACCTAGGCCTCCCTAAGAATCCTGAGCAACCTTCTGAGTCCCTAAGATTTGTATTCAGTCACAGTGGTCAAAGGAAGCAGAGTGGATTGACTTACCACTGTTTACTGCCAATTCTTGTCTGCCTCTATCAGCTTGGTCCTTTATCAACACGATTATTCACAAAATAAAATGGACTCTAGTTACTAAGCAAGACTACAGACTGAGCCAAGACCCCAAATTATTGTTCATGGGCTCCATAAAGAAATTACCATGCAAATCAGCACAACACTGCGCTTGCTTAAGGTTAGGGTCATGATAAGCAATGGGGCAGCGGAGCTCCTCCGGAGGGGGACTAGAGACTGTAGAACAGTCAAGGATTTTGTGTAGGAAGCTGCCAAAATTAGAAGGCTGTGGCTCAAGTCTGAGAAGGAACAGACACCCTAAGCCATAGAAGAATGAAACCACGTCAAATATGGATAGCAGTGGCCCACCAATCAAAGGCACTGAATCTGCCTCCCTGGAGAACAAACACCTTTTAATCTGCACAAAAGATTCTGCTTTAATCAAGGCAGAGGGATTGAAAACAGCAGAGTGAGGAGAGTGGGGGGAAACCTTATTAACATACCCTCTTCAAAGAGATATCTTTATTCACTCTTTAAATATTTTGTAAAGCTTTTACTGTATATAAAGAGGTATAAAATGTAGATGAAACATAGTCTTTTGCTATGCACAGGCAATGCTCAGTCCAGTGCCAGGAAACAGAATGTATAGGAAACACTATACAACCCTGTAGTAAGAGCTCTGAAAAGAATAAAGGGTGGGGGGTGGGGGGCATCAATATCAGCCCAGGAAGATGAGGGGAGATAGAGAGTATTGGAGCTGAGCTCTAATAGACAAGTAAGAATTCCACAGAAGGGAAAGAAAGTATTTCAGAGTTAGGGATCATGGCACACCAAGCCATAAAGGTACAATTAGAATGGGATCCAAAGTTTCTAAGGAGTCGCTTTAGTTGGCATTTTTTGATATGGAAAAATCAAATTTTGAATAAATGAAAAATGCATTTATTAGACACCTATTATCTGCCAAGCAATATTCTATATTCCAGAGATTAAAAAACAAAAATCAATGAGTGCCACCCTCAAAACGCTTATATTCTTGTAGAGGAAGAAAGCAAAAATAAAAGAATGATGACCAAGGAGGAATATTTTGTTCTGGAGAGTTATAGGGGTAGTGGATGAAGCTATAAGGTAACAGAGTGGTCTATCCATTCTAGAAGAGGTGACAAGTGATTGGACGATGGCTTCAAAACTGGAAAATAAGAGTCAGGTGGGAGAAGGGGAAAAGTACACAGAGTGTGAAAGTGGTAGAGAGGCAGCTGGCAAGGAGAAGGTCAGGGAGTGAAATAAATCTCCTTTTTGGGATTACAGAAAAGTTCTTAAATTGTTAGGGCCAGAAAGATCTTTAGAAAACAACTATTCCAACCCCCTCATTTACAAAAAAAATTAAAGACCTGCGAAATGGACTGACTTGCCCAAGGTTACATTATAACTTAATATCAAAACTAGGCCTGGAAACTAAGTCTTTTGGCAACCAGTCCAGAGCTTTTCCCACAATCCTATGTTGCCAAGACAGAAGAGAGAAATGACGAAGGGACTTCAGCTTTTTTTTTTTTTTATGGGAACTGTCAGACATGATTCATAAATTAGGTACTCAGAGAAAACTGTGCTAAAACATGCTGTATTTTAACTACAGTTTTGTTTTATTAAATACAGGCAACTTGGGAAATGCTAATTAAACATCAGAAAATTTCTTGAAATTGGCACAAATGCACTTAGCGCAATTAGGGAGGTTGTTGGGATGCTCAATCATTCAGAGCAGATGTGATGTGTGCTATTCAGAGTTAAGATTTGAGAAAGAAAACAATGGTCAAAGTTCTAAATTTGGGTCCTGAGAAATAAGAAATATTGACATCACATGCCCTTTCATTAACAGGAAATGGCTTGCCATTCTTGATACTTGAACTGTATCCATCAGATAAAATACTAGGTTATCTCTTCCGCATTGCACCATGAATGGAGGAAAGGCCAGGAAAAGTGAGACCCTGGGCCGCTCGACAGCTATCTGATTCACATTCCAGTTATTTGCTCATGGCCTTTTATCTGTCCAGACAACTTTCCACAAGCTGCCAGTCCATCCTACCTCCTTGATATCTCCCCACCTCTCAGCTAAATAAGAAAAGTCAAAGGCTGTTATTTGCTGTGTCCCCCCTAGCAGAGAATGGAGAACCCTCAGGAGTGAGTGGCAAATAGCCACTGGCCTCTGACACTGCTGTGCACTCTGTGGACACTCAGCAAATATTTGTTTACCCGCTGGCTCTGGTGGAGAAGAAAGCAGCTGAAAGGACCACCCGAGGAGGTAAAGAAGGGGAAAAAAACTGAACTAGGAGGCTAGAAATGACCCCAGAGAAATTCTGGGTTTTCCAGAGAGAGGCTTATCACCCAAACCCTTGGGTGTCTTTCTTTCCTTCTCTCCAGAAAGATAAATGTGCCTTACAGAATGGCAGCAATTTTTTCCTAGCTAGAAAGCCTTGTGGGCTGTTTTCTTTTTGGTTTTAAATCTCATCTCAGCCACCAGTCCTCGCCATCCCCCCCAACCCAAATGTCATTCACATTTTAAAGTTGCTATTTGACAACTTCTACAAAGTAAACTATCCCCCTTCACTCATTGAATGTTGTAAATAGATTTCATTATGCAAAATGAGGCAGATTTTTTTTAATAGCAGGACTTATTGAAAACATTCTGTGCTTGATCACATCTGTTATTCTACATTCAAAATTAATTTAAGAAAATTAAATTAACAACCAGAGAGTGTTTTATGAGTAGCCAAATAGCATTGATGGAAAAAATTAGTCAAATACCTTTTGGTTCACATAAGATATTATTCTTGAACTTAACTTAAGATTATTTTCTTCAGAGTCAGCAAAGGAAATGTTATGATTTTTGGCCTGGGTGAGAGCCAGGACAAACACCTACTCAGGCTATATTTCTTATCATTCATAGGATCTGAGCTTTCATTCAAATTATCAGTGTTTGGTGGAATTGTTTTCAAATGTAAAATCTATTAGTGAGGAAAAGAGGCCCAGTCAAAATATGAGCTTATCTTTAAAGCCTGACATTTCCCTGTCCTGGATAAATTTACCCACAAACAGGTGTTTTTCGTTTGTTAGCTGGATGGTTTGGTTTAGTTTCCTCGTGGGAGGGGAATAGAATCTTTGGAGAGAATGGAGACAGAAGAGTTCTTTTAAGTCAGCTTTGTGGGGGACCTCCCCACAACTCTAACTCTTCCTCTAGAAGGCCCTTTATTTGGAGTTAGTGAGAGTCCTAATTGTGCTGGGTGAGTCTCTTAGAAAAGAAACTCTATGACTTGGACCATTAAAATAAGGATTTTTTAAAAAGAAAATGTAAAATTAACACTATTTGTTAGTTTTTTGTTGTTTTTTTTGTTGTTTCATTTCTTATATTTTTAAAAAGAAAATACAAAATTAACACTACTTATAGGTTCTGCTATGGAGACATCTAGAATTTTAATTACTCCTTTTTGCCAAGAAGAAAAAATGCAAGCCTCCTTGGTTTGGCATTTAAAGTCTTCCATAATGTAGTACATACCTGCTCCTCTCATTGTTTCCAAAGAAAACAAAAGCCCCTTGAAGGCAGGGGCAGGGCATGTCTCCCTTTTTTCTTGTCTCTGTATGTCCAGATTCTAGCACAGTGCCTGACATGAATCAGGCACTAAAAAAAATTCTTGTAGATTGGAAATGAATTAAAAATGTATCCCTTTTTCCAGGGTCTCATACCTCAAAAATCCTCATATCTTTGCAAGAAGACCAAAATCATCTCCATTTTAAGAGTGGAAAATATAACTGCAAATTGGTTGACCAAAATTAAACAGTAAGTCATCCATAGGAAAAATGATTTAACCTCTAAACATGAGGCAGGCTACACACAGTATATAGAAAATGAAAATAAATGTTGTCACTTTTTGGATTTCACTTTGAATCTGTGACAGGTCAGTGGCTTACTCAGACATTAATATGTCACTTCTAATGGCTGACAGACACATTTATAAAGTGAGGTTAATCATCAATCCGATTACAAATGATACCTAACCAATGGAACCACTGCAAGGGCTATTTTCCTTGTCTTCACAGGGCAACTGAAACTCTGCCCTCTCAACCTTCACTAAAAATACAAAAAATCTTAGCAGAATGCCCATATTCCTGAAATTATTCTTTTTCAAATTTAAATCATATCTTGAGAGGTATTGTATAAATAATTTTACAAAGTATTTACAAAGAGGCTATTTGTTTAAACAAGTTCTTTCTTTATCTGGATATTGACCAATAGGCCTCAGTTTCTTCATGTATTTATTATAATAGCTAATAGTTATATAGTTCTTCAAGGCTTGCAAAGCACTTTATAAACATTATGTCATTTTTATCCTACCCAAGCACTGCTGTTAGGTGATATTATTTTATTCATTTTACAGAAAAGAAAACTGAGGCAGGCAAACAATGTTAAGTGACTTTCTCAGGGTCACACTAAGTACATGTTTGTTATTAAGGAAAAGTGACCAACTATGTAAGTCTGTTATTTTAGTTTAGAAAATAAGGCAAATGGGGGCATATGCTTCTAGAACAGCCAAAAGAATTGCTTGCAACTTCCCCCTCCCTCACCATTAACCTATTGAATGAGAGGTCCTTCACTTTCCAAGGGTTTCCCAAATATGTGTGTCTGCTAGCTCTGGCAAACAAAACAACTAAGTCATCAGCTTTTGGATATACCTGTGACATGAAACTTGAAAGAAAAAAATGGGCATAAATAAACCAGTGCTTTAAAATGTATGATGTGTACTTTCCAAAAAAGAAAACTACAGCTATTTCAGAGCTGTGAAGAATATGTCAAGGTTTATCAAGAGCAAGAATATCTTTTCTGAAAGGGGGAAATGTTTAAATTGAGTTTTCCACCTTGTTTCTATAAATCTTTTTCTGAGGAGTGATCGTAAAGATAAACCTTGGAGATGAGCTAGTCACCTTCTTTTATTTTACAGATGAGGAAACTGAGGCCTTGAGAGGGGAGGTTCTTGTATTTAAATGTTTTGATTTAAATAATAAAACATCCAAATAGGAAAAAAAGGGGGTAGTAACAAATCTCTTCTTTCTTTAGGACTCAAGAAGGAGAAGTAAACTGGAGAGCAGAATTTAAAATGCTTGATCCTGTTAAAAAGTGGAGGAAATTTCGCTAGTATTTGATACTGTTCATAACATTATTTCTGATCACAGAATTTCTTCATATCTCTTTCAAAAGCTGTGAATTTTCTTCTTTGAGAAATATTGTTTCTTGTTATAGCTAAGTATTATATCATTCACAAATTCATTATAGCACTGTAGTTCTGTATAGAATGATGATTCATTTGAATGCATAGAAAAATCAGTAGTTTTCTCATGAAAATACACTAAAAATATACTATAATTTATGTCAGTTCATGAATTTCTGATCAAGATTATCATGGAAGGCAGTATGAGACAGTGGAAAGAGCTCTTGACCTGCAGTAAATCAGGAGGAATTGGGTCCAAATCCTTCCTCTGCAAGATTCTAGATCAGTCCCTTAATTTGTCTGAGTCTAGGTTTCCACCTCTTTAAAATGAGGATAATAATCACAAATTCTTGATTTAACCAGTCTACTATGAGTATCAAATTTCATAAAGTAGTTAAGTTTCTTTGCAAACTTTGTAATAGTTATATATACAGACATTGTTTGGAATCCCATACATAACCTCACAATAACAGAAAACTTTTGAGCCAGAAAAAAAGATGACTTAAATCAAATCCCCTCATTTTATAGATAAAAAAATTAGGGTCAAACAAGGTAAGAAATTTATCTAAGGTCCTATTAGTGAGTGGAAGAATCAGAATTCAAACCTAGATCTCCAAAACTGAAATCTAGTGCTCCTCCTACTATGTTATGAACTACTAATGCCAGTCTCTGAGAGAGAAGATGGATGTGTTTCAGGTTTAGAGTTGAATATTTTTTTTGGCTTATAGATCATAAGGAGAATTAGGAAGAGCTAATGCAGTTTGAATGTTGGCAGCACCAGCTGTGATATAGTTATTGAATAAAGGAAAACCAAGGGAACTTCCTGGATGACTGCAGTTGCCACATTATCATGCATTACTGTGCAACAGTCCGAATCAAAAGAGAGCCACAAAATTCACCAAGGACAGCAGCAATGCATTTTTTCCATCTATGTGGAAAGGCATCAGGAAAAGGGAGAAGGGTGCTTATATGCAAACATCTGTTCCATAAAGTCACTTGAAAAATATCTGTGCAAAAAGAAATGAAAATCAGCAATGGTTTAGAGCAGATGGAACTGCAGTGTGTTTAACTTACAAGGGGGTACAGGCAAAACAGGAAAGAAGAGTAGAGAATAAAATGAGACTTAGCCTGTTTCATATGGTGCTGCTGTCCATTAGGTAACAGTATGTTCAGTTGAAAGCCTGTAGAAAATTGCCTTTCAGATGTCTCAAAACATTAGGAAAGAATTTCTTTATAGACCAACTAAGTACGTGGCACAAACTGTATTCAAGCTTACAGTCTTGTAAATCTTTCACAGATGCCAGTAAAGTAACCAACTTCTAAAGTGAAAAATAAATGTGATAAATCTGACTTTGCATCAGAAGATGTCAATGAACATGATCTGAAATGTCTCACTAGGATTTTTGCACAAAATAAGTAAATGTAATAATACATGAATGCAAACACTTTAGCCTGGCATATAAAGTGAAACCCTTTCAAATCTGGCTACCTTTTCAGGTTTATTACATCTTTCTGCCCTTCATACACTCTATATTCTAGCCAAACTGGCATCCTTGCTCCATCTCAAACTTGGCACTCATCTTCCATATCCTTGCTTTAGTACAGGATGTCCTCTACCCATGGAATACACTCCCTCCTTTTCTCTGCCTCTTAGACTCCTTAATTTCTTTCAAGACGCAGTTCCTATCTCAACTCTTAAGGTAAAGGATACTTGATCAGTGATTCACAAACTTTAAAAAATACATATATATGTATACATATATACTTTATACATATATATACTTAAATCTAGTTTACCAAATGATATGTGCATATGTAATCATGTGTAAAATTTGGTATATATATAAATTTGATAGACTCATAATCAGCATCCTTTATAATTCAATGTATTTGATTTTATGCATTTTTAAAAACACTTTTCTGAGATAGGGACCACAGGTTGCACCATACTTCTAAGGGGACCAATGACAAAAAAAAGGTTAAGAATTTCTGTTTTAAGGTGGAGGCAGCTAGGTTGCTCAGTGGATAGAGCCAAACCTGGAGACACTAGTCCTAGGTTCAAATTTGGTCTCAGATATTTCCTAGCTTTGTAACCCTGGGCAAGTCACTTGAAACCCATTGCACAGCCCTTCTTGTTCTTCTGCCTTGGAACCAAAACTTAGTATTAATTTTAAGATGTAAGATAAGGGTTGTCTTCTTTCCTTCCTTCTCTCCTTCCTTCCTTCATTTCTTTATAAGGGAAGATTTTCTTGATTCCTATAGTCATTAGTAGTTTTTCCCTTCTCAAATTATCATATATTTATTCATCTGCTTATTGGTTTTATCCTCGAGTAAAATGTGAGGCCAAGAACTTTTTAGTCATTTCTTTGTTCAACCGACCACAATGCCTTGAACATCAAAAGAAAGTTAATAAGTGTTTGCAGAAAAAGAGAAAGCAGAAAGTATTATCATTCTGGAGATACACTCATATACATATATACATACATATGTGTGTGCACGTATGTATTAGGAGGAAAGCACACAAATGGTGCATGCCTTTAAAACAGTTTTACATACAAAAAATCAATAGTAGATATTATGATCCTATTATATTCATGCAACTCTGAGTCAAAGACCCTTAACTTAGAAGTCCTGTTTTTTATTGACTCTCATAACATCATTTAGCCTGAAGAATGGAACCTTTGTTTATTTTCAGAGTTGCAGAACTTACTTTAATTAGAATTCTTGGCTCCTGTCAAAATGTGAGAAACATATTCACTATTATCTACAATTTCATTGTTTTATTTGTAATCAACAACAACAAAAAACTTACTCAATTGAGGTTGGAAAAAATAAAATGAAATGGCAAACTAGTTCTATTCTGTGGATTTGTACAGCTAGCAGATAAAGATGTTCAGCTTCCTAAAGCATTACATGAAACAATCAATCTAGTCTCTAATGGTATCTCAACAATATTTTAGACTAAGTATACTAAGATTCTGATTTCATTTTCAAAATCCCCCCAAATTTTAAACCATAAAGTTGCCTACTGAATGAATCTGTTTCCTTTAGAAGGAAAAAAAGGGAAAAGATGCATTTCATATAGAATTACTGAAGGCATTTACTGATACAGTTAGGGTATATTTGGGACTTAAAACATGGGGACAAAAGACTTCTCATAGACACAACTATGCCAAATGAAGATAATAAACATACATGTATGCTAAAGGAATGATGAAAGAGCTCTCCCTGACCCCATTTGTAGCCAGTATCACTGTTAGAATTAAATCATATCACAACTTTACTTCAATGGGAACAAAAGCTTTTACTGAGTTTTGGAACTGCAGACCTAGAAAGGAGTTTAGAGGTCAAATAGGCCAACCCCTTTATCTGACAGAGGAGGGAAAGATTTCAGCAAATCTAAGTCAACTTGGATAAGAGAACTCAAAAGAAATTTTCAGTTGGATGATCTACTCCTCAAGTCTACTGGTAACTTCAGCAGAAGACCGATTTTAAAAGGCAATTATGATATGCCTGGGAAATGGATGTAAGATTAGGGCCAAATATATTTGATTCTCAGAACTTTAGCCAGTTCTAATTGGTAAAGTAATACACAAACATTTTTACTATTGTGGAAAAGAATAGAGGAGCAAGTTTTTTTTTTTAACTCTTAAAAATGGTCAACCTTCTAAAATGAACTAATGCGAGGTAGTAGTGTTTATGACCTCAAGTATTAATACAAAATGTTCTTAGAGAAAGTGACATTACAGATACAAGGATGGTCCGACCAGATTAAAATGATCATCATTTATCTGTACACTAAAGGGAATGAGTATTGAACTGCCTACAACATTCATTATTAGTCAAAGTAGTAGAGACTATAATGTAGGAATCATTCTGGATTGAATTTAACAGGTGTTTTCCATTTCTAAATTTTTTATAATTCTCCAGAAGTCCATGGCCCCCAGATTTTGCTCACATGAATTCTCCAAGGAAATAGGCAAAAAAAGCCATTTCCGTATATCAAATATTGATGCTAAATGACTAATTTCCTCTCTCCTCATTCATAGCTCACCTCTCCACTCGTCCTACCTGCTTTATTGGACTATGTCAAGTGAAAAAGGTATCTCTGACCCTGAAAACTATAAACATTTGAAAAAAAATTGGAAAATATGGATAACTAAGGAAAATGCAACCTGTGGTTTATCTAGAAGTCAAATAATTAGAAAATACATTTAACAAGAAGATTTTTTTCAATACAACTGTACTCAGTGTTAATGTTGATGACATTGCAGGCATTGCAGCAACTTAAAGTACCTTCTGAATTATCAAAAATAGGCTAAATTGTTCTTCCTATCTTGAGCTTTAAGTTTGCTCAGTTAATTTGATTGTATTATAGATGTACTCTTCAGTTAACCTTAATATAGATTAACGAGTACACTCCCCTCAAAAAATTGATGATGAATATGTTTACTAAAACATAGTATCCCTTAATAATAGATTGCATTCAAGGAATCAAGGAAAAATGGCAATTGCTTTTCATAAAATAAGAATTAGAAAAAAGGAAGGAGGTGGGCTGTAAAATGCCAGAGGAATCCCTGCTAGTTATAGTTATCAATGAAAATTAAGCAGGGGCATACTGAAACACACCATGTTTCATTTCTTTCTTCTGTTTTTTTTATTATTTTTTTATTTTATTTTATTTTATTTTATTTAAGATCTCTAGCACAAAATGACTAATATAGGAAAAATGTTTTACATGATTACACATGTAAAATTTATCCCAGATTGCTTACTATCTCAGGGAAGAGGGTCAGAAGAAGAGGGAGAATTTGGAACTCAAAACTTACATGAATGTTTAAATTTTTTTACATATAATAGGAGAAAATAAAATATTATTGAAAGAAAAAAGGGCATGGGAACCTGGAGTCCATTCCTGGTTCTGCCACTAGCTAGCCATGATCTTCAGGATAAGTCATTTTACCTATCTATTTGGTCTCAATTTTCTGATCTATAAAATCTATATTTCTGATCTATAAAATCAGATGAAATCAGAAGGCAGGAGGGTAGGGGAGGAAAATGGAGTGTATCTGGATTCAGTTATGCTAATTATAGAAAAGTCATAGAATATAAGATTTGGAAGGGAGCTCAGAGGAGGACCATTTCATCCAATCTTTACCTGAATGAGAATTCTCTCCACAGTATTCCAGACAAATGGTCATTCCCTTTTTTGCTTGAAGATCTCTACTGAGAAGGAATCCTACTGTCTCTCATGCTGGGAGAGGGGAAGAAAATGACCCTGTCTAATATGGAGGCGTGACTCTGATCCCTTCTAATCTGGGGATTTTGGAGAGAATAAAGGAGATGGGTATGGAGAGCTCTAGGGTTCCAACCATACCTATCTTACAGTATTACTGAATGGATGAAATAATAATTATATATATAAAATTTTATGGACCAGACCTATGATTTGAATACTATAGAGAACTTCCAGGGAAAGAGTTCCTTCTACCATTTTTGTCTGTCATTTGAGTAGGAAATTAGCTAAATGTGGAAAGGCTCATTAGTAAGATGATGTTACCCACCAGGTGATAGATTTTTTCAAGTCAAAGAAATTCATTAAGATTATTTAAGAGACTGAGGAATTGTCTTAGACAGTTGTCTAGGGTACTGAAAGGTTAAGCAATTTGCTTAGGATCATATAGCCTGTATTTGTCAGTAGGTCACCTGAGAAGGATCTTCCTTACTCTTGGGGACAACTCCGAATCCACTACACCATATAGCATATGTATATCATATCATATGCATATAGTGATTCAAAGTCCACAAAGCATTTTGCATGTAAAAGAACTTTGAAAAAATTTGATGTTACAAATATAATATGGCACCACCATTGCAGCCAGTAATGTTGTAAAAATATAAATGTGAACACAAAAGCAGAATCCAGTAAGAAGATAACACCTGAATAATTTTTGGCTTTCTTATAGCATGTCCTCTGAGGTCCTCTTGTGATGCTATTGATGATATTCATAGCAAAGAGGTCAGGTTATACTAGTTATAAAGCAAGAGAGATTCTGAGTACTGACCCCCAAACTGACCATGTTTATAGTCTGATAGCCACGAATTTAAGGTCAGTGGCCATCAGACTATAAACGTGGTCAGTAAAGTCTGGAAAAGCAATATCACCAGTTTGTCTATAAAACAGTGGATTTTTCAGGTCAGAGCAACTCACTAAACTACAACTCATATTTATATATTATTTTAAGGTTTGCAAAGTACTTTCAAAATAGAAGTGTTGTGAGGCAGGTAGTGTATAATAATACCTGTATGATTTATAACATAAAACTTGGGGAAAATCAAGACCCTGAGTATTTGTGCCAACCATAGTCATACAACCAATAAGTATCATAGACAGGATTTGTACCTGATTTCATGTACACTTGGCTACCTCTAATTAAAGATGTCCTTCCAAAGTATGCATTGATTTTAATGGGTTAATTGAGAATTCTCCCTGCGTGTTCAAATCCTGAGGTTGTGGCAGATATGAAGTATTCTTTAACAATACTCTGGAGTCACCGAACAGAACTAAGTCACTGTGATCTCAAAGGTTGTTTGTTTGTTTAGGTTTTCTAACTCAAGATAATGCTAGGTTTCATAATAAACAGAGCCCATGGCTTGGCATCAGGAAGATGCTCCAAAGATGAATTCAAATCCAACCTTAGACACTTACTAGCTGACCCTGGGCAAGTCAATTAAAGCTTTTTTCTTCAATTCTTCATTTGTAAAATGAGCTGGAAAAGAAAATGACAAAGCACACCAGCATCTTTACCATAAAATCCCAAAAAGGGTCACAAAAAGTCAGACACAACTGAAATGACTGAACAATAACAAAACACCATGAAATGCAGTTGTTAGGGTAAAAAATCATGGAGAAATGCTAAGAAAGATATTTTTAAATAGCAGTGCATCTCAATTCAAATGTTCCCTCTAACATCCTAATCTTAGGGAAAACAAACTTGGATTGCATCTGTGACTAGCAATAGGATTCAGAATTTGATAGACCATTAGCTCAAAGACTTAGCAAGCTGCTGAAACCTCCAGCTGCCTTCACAAGTTGCACCCCTCCACGATAAAGATTGGAGAGAAGCAGCAGCCAGCTTTAATTAACATTTAACCTTTATACTTTTATGTTTAGATGCACTTTATAATGACTATCTGTCAGTCTTATTTACTCTACCACAGAAATATTCTCCTTGTTTAATTACACTTTCAATGTTGTCCCCTATCCTCATCCCACTCCCTTCTACCCCACACACATGCTGTTTTTTGTTAACTGGAATGTGACCCTCGACATTCAAGGGCACGTTTTTCCACACTCCCAAAAAATGCAGGCTGAGAATGTCTTCCCTTTTCCCAAATACATGCCAATATACTCTTGATTAAGGGTTTTTTAAATGCCACTGTATAATTCTTGATTTAGAAATGGAATCAGACATTCACACTCATAATATCATAGGAACAAAGTACAAAAAAATCACAGAATATTTCCATTAAAAATTTGAATCTTTGAATACATGATTTTATTCCTGAATGAAGTATACAAATATATAATCCACATGCAATCAACAGCTCACAAAAATGTATTTTCAATTACTTTTGCCATGAAAGGTTTTAATGGGTTAGAGATTTCTCTCTTGCCTCTTGAGATTCTCTGTATCTTGTTTCTGTGCCTTTTGGAGGCATTATATAAGCCATTTTCCTCTTTCTCCTTGGGAATAGCCTAAAAATATTTTTCAGAGGAAGAATCATGATAGTATAAATAAAGAACGTCCAAAATTTCTCTCTTCTTTTCAAATTAATGTCAGAGCTAGGATGAAGAGGTCAGACAATATTGGTCAATGATCCATGAATGCATGCATAATTCCAAAGACTGGCCAAAAGACTGGGATACCTTTGAACAGTGACTCTACTAGATCTCAAGAGTTACCTATAGTGTCCTTGTACTGTTGGTACAGGGAACCAAGGATTATGGCTAGTTATTGACATTTTTCATAGTGATTTAAGTATCCCAAGCTGCTTGATATATATTATCTCTTTTGCTCTTCCTAAATAATAATTCTATGAGATATATTATTATCCTGAATTTACAAATGAGGGAACTGAGGCTTAGAGTGCTTGTTTATGGTCCCTTATCTAATAAGTTATAGAGGCAGGATTTGAACTGGTCTCTCCAAACTCCCAGGTCCAACATTTTAGCCACTACTCTGACTTCTATCTCCCATTAAACTTCCCAGTTAGCCTCCCTGATTGTAGTCAAGCTCAATACACTCAAGCACAGAGGTATCATTAATCATTTTAACAAGCATTTCTTTATGTGTTTGCTATAAGTTAGTCTTGAAGGGCTCAAAACAGTATCTTACCCCTTTCTTCTCCCTATCAATTCCTAAATCTCATAAGCTTTTCTATAAAAAAACAATAAAAGAAGGTGGGAAGATGAAAAAGAAGACAACCAAAAATATAAGCAAAAAGAAAGGAAAAGGATGGAAACAATACAAATATCATGAACAACAAATGATTTTCAATGATCTCAACTTGAGAAAAATGAGGTTTACCTGAGAAGTCAGCTCATTCCTGACTCTTGCTGCCTTCTAAGCTCATTCCTGACTCTTGCTGCCTTTTAGTGATTCTCAGCTGCTAAGTCAGATCCCCCTTTTTTCCTAGGTGACTTACTGAATTTGGATCATTTCCATTCTGTTCAGGAGAGAAAGCTGATATTTCTTTCCTATGATAGAATGTGTGTTTTTTAACTGTGTCCTAAAGAGTTTTTCTGTTCATTTGGGCATTGCTTTCTTTTACCAGGATCATCCCATACCTTCACTAGCATAGTTAATAGACTATACTGTCAATTTTTATATGACTCTGCTGAAATTCAATGGCCTGAACCCATCTTCCTTGGGTTCCTGACATCAAATTCATGTAGTTTCACTGTTGAATTCAACTGAATTTCTTCATCTCACCCCATTTTTTTTGCAAAGATGTGCTCATTCCAACTTCTTTGAGAGATAAAATTTTAATTTTACTATAAAAATTTATATAAAATCTTGTAACCACCTAAGTTTTAAAAGCTAAGTCTACATCATAAAGTATTAATATTCATTTTGCCAGGAAGTCTCTATTAGCACATCTGTATGTCCTTCCTATTTTCCAGGATTTGTTTACTGAGTAGCCACATCAAAGACTAATATAAAGCAATAAATAATCTGAATAACACATAAAGCAAAGCTTATTAAGATCCCTCATGCTTATTTGGTTCCCTTATGGCCAAGTTAATAGAGTCACAGGATAGATTCAGTGATGACAATATCCTAGTGTGTAACAAGAAGTTTATACCCCCAAAATCTCCTTACCAAGTATGACCCCCTCTCTCTGAGTTAAGATGGGCAACCCCATCAACTGAGAAAAACATACCTCTAGGTATGTTTTTAAACAAAAATGTTTTTCTTTAAAAGAAAAAAAAAAGCATTTCACAAAAGTTGGATTCAAGACATTTCAGGTTAAGGAGCCAACAAGAGATGAAAAATCTATCTCTTGAGAGCACTTATGGAACAAAAAGGGAATTTCTCTCTACCATAATGCCACTGACCACCCTCTCATTCCTAATCAGTGATGGCACCTGGCAAAGGAAAACGTGTTAAAGGAGGTAGCCTATCCAGTAATTAAAGAGACAGTTCAAAAGAATTCAAGGCACAGTAGAGGAATAAAAAACACTGAGGAAAAAAGTGGCAGAAAAACAAGTCTGCTAGAAATTCAAGACATAGCTAGCCTATCACTCAAAAGTTGAGCTACTCAATAATACATGTATAACCCAGTGGAATTGCTTGTCATTTCTGGGATGGAGGAGGGAAGAGGAGAGGGAGAGAACATGAAACATGTAACCATGGAAAAATATTCTAAATTAATTAATTTTTTAAAAAGAGTTGAGCTACTGAAAAGAGCTGACCTTGGGAACCCAACCAAACAACTAGCACAAGAGAAGCTGTAATAGGGAGACAGCTTCGTGAGGCTCTAGAGAAAGTGTCATAGCCTTATAGTTTCCAGAGTAGAACATGGAACATATTCTTTACTGTCATGCCTCATTCCCTTTGTTCTCTAAGATTGAGAACATTCTTCCGGTGGATGCTGTGTAGATTTAAGGGACAGTGTCCTCCAGGATAATTTAGTGTATACACATGTGGGTGTTGCCTGCCTAGTAAAGAGACTTGGTGGTACCAAAGATCATAAGTGACATTTCTACATGAAAAGTATGATATAACTGTACCATTATCACTAATATAAAAACCCACACAACTCTGAAAGACTGCTAAAATGGATTTATCACATCAAATCAAATTCTCAAAAATATGGTCATCACTACTTTTGAAAAAATACGAGAGAATGTAAATGAATCACCACAAAAAAGACATTTCCATTTATGAGATAAACAAATGAATTCATAGACTATACTGATGGGGAATAAATAGTATGTGGAGCAGTGAGAGGTAGCAAGTTATAGTAGTAAGTATGCTGGGTTGGCAGTCACTACCCCTACCCTGAACAAAATACCTTACCTCTCAGATTACCTCTCATTTCATCCAATGGGGAGAACAATGCTTGCATTATCTAGGTCACATCATTATAGTGAAGTCCTTTATAAAGGTGAGCTATGATGTGAAGAATATAAAATACATTATCACAGCCAAAAATATAGTTCTTATCTATTCTAAAATGTATTTATGATCTACAATGATATTTTGAAAGCTTGATATTTTCATGAACACAGATACTTTCCCCAAATGAACAATATGATCTCTCAAAGCAAACTCATCCTGTGTCATACCTGTCCAGTATTTTCAATATATTCTCCAAATAAAGACTAACCAATATGACAGAGTTCTCTTCTAGAGTTTTTTATCTTGGGAGATATCAAAACAACCCTCATGTTATCAATCTGCTAGCTTTCCTTGACATTATGTCACTGCACAGTGTCTCCACTAGTAATATCTCCTATTGAGAGTACTGAGAGTTAAATGAATATTTATAGATGATCTATTCACTTTGTGATTCATAGCATCTTCCTCTTGCTTTCCCATTGCTCTGATATGGATACAGAAAAAGTAAAAAGGGAAGCACTGGATTGGGACACATTTTATATTTTGAGTTGTTTGAAGGGTCATTGAGGTAAAAAAAAATCATTGTGTAGTGACATGTTTGGAATAAGCTCTTCTGTACTTTGCTTGGCTGATCTTCAAGCAACAGTTTCAATCTGTTACAAGACATTAACTGAAATCTTTCCAGCTTTATAGAATTCATCTGAGTTTTTAACTATGCAAACATAACCTTTGAGAACCTTCCCATTATGATGTCACAATGATAACTCAAGAACACTTTAAAATAGGAAAGATTGAGAGAAAAGAATTGGGATTTCAATGCTGTAATCTGTAAACTCTGTTTTGTTTGCTTGAAAGCTAAATTTTCCATTTTAATATCAATATAAAAGTCAGGTTTTCATACTCACAGTTTTAAAAAATCACTACAGACTCCACAATGAGTTAACTGGATTCAAAACATTAAATCTAAGCAGGAAGCCTTTTTTTAAAGCCTATATTCAGGAATAACAGACAGATTCAAATCTACCATAGCAGAGCACTTCTAGAGATTTAAATAATACCTGCCACCTTCAAATAAAACTACCTTTTTCTTTTTCGAATTAACTACTTCTGAGTTGGATAGCTCAAAAGTGTATGTTTAAGATTACTCATAAATCAGAAGCAAGTTCTGGTGAAACCTTTCTGAAATTAACTCTGTATGTTTAAACTCACTACATATTCTAATTCTACATCTCTAGGCTGCTGAATAGGTGGCATAATCACTCTTCTGTAACTAACAAGCCGATATTCCTACTGAAGCTTTTTTATGCATGACATCTGATTAAGAGTGTTTTGATAAAAAAGAGAGATTTTTGAAACACTGTTAAAAACAGATCTTTTAGAGTTACATTGCCGAAATCAAAGATTGAAATCTTCTCTATTCTGCTCCCCTCACTGGATTGCATACTATTATAATGCTTCTAGTTATATATTTGGGCTAATATTCCATTGGAGATACGATAAAAGCCTACTTCTGTCACAGGAACAACTGAAATGGTGATGTATCAATGTGAATTTCCTTTGTTCTCTCACAATTACTGTGACAAAAATATTTATATTAAGAGGATCACTGATGACAATAAAAGTGGTAGGAACTAATGTTGTAAAAGATGAAAATAGACACAACCAGAATTCACAGACTGCAGTTTGTTTGATGGTGTGAATTGCAACACCTACCCAGTCAGTACTAACACACCCTATAATCAACAGAATCACACAAACAAAGCAACTATATATTAGAAGAGACTTACACTAGTATTTAGGAAATACTACTATGTCTTCAGTTAGATAATTATATTTGCTAATAAATAGCTAATGGACAGAATGACTTTGGTTTTTCAAAAATGCTCACAAATGTTTGATATCTTTTTTTAAGTATTAAAGATCTTGGTGGGTATTTATATCTTAACAATTTAATTGTACTCGTACAGAGCATATCTGAATGTCTTCTGATTTTCTGTAGATTATGATGTTTGTAACCCACAAATTCAGTGAGCTTGAGCAAAATTTAAACCTGTCTTATTAAACACAGTAACACTAAAATGAGAGCTTAATCTTATTTCTAATGAGCCTTATTTGAAAAATAAAATATAACCTAATGCTATCATAAGCTCCAAGAAGGCTACAGGATTTGTCCAAAGTGAGTTAATGCCTAGGCAAGTCTAGAACCCAGTTATACTTTCTGGTACAAGTTCTTTTTCCATTGTTCTACTCTACTTCTTACTGCATGAACTAGGGACCTCAGAGCAGACTTGAATGTTTATACACTTGACCACTTCTTTTCATTGCCTAGGAAAGATCTGTGGACCAATACTGATGAAAGTTGAACTAGAAGGCAATAGTTTTTGAGAAGTTATAGTACCTATGATACTAATCTACCTCCTTTGATCATTAACCAATATTATCACTAGACAAAATGTATAAACGTCTCTTTGTTTCAATTCTACTCTGATTATCACACTGAAAAAATGTGCTCTAGTCAGTCAGTTACTGAAAATGAGAGATAACACATGGACAGTGCAATTGGTATAATGGGGTCCCTTCTCCCACCATATTAAAAGAATTACAGGAAATCCTTCAAGATAGATCCTCTACAGATCAATTACAGAAAGACATAAGCAAGATCAACACAGAATGAAAGATTGGGAGGATTGTAATCTGAACTCACAGAAGGAAGTCCCACATCAATGACACTGGAAACCTTCTGATCTACCATGATAGTAATATGTGTAAATTTTTTTCTTTTTCTTTTATGGGGTATTTATACTACCTTACTGTAAAATTTGGATTAAGCATTTGGTCATAGGCTATATGTAGGTCAATGTTAACATTTCTAGCTTCTATGTGTTATCTGCTACAAACTTTAAATTTTTACTTATTTTTACTTGAAAAAAGAAATTGTGTCTATGATATTAAAAGAGAATATGTTGATATTACATACTTTATATATTTCATGCATTTCCATTTAATTCCTTATGCTGACCTGTGATACATTAAAAATGAGGAAAGTCACAATGTAGAAGGGATACCTGTAGAAGCTTTAGGGAAAAGGAAGAGGGTGAGCAATATATATCTATATTTTTCTTCTTGAAATTAGTTCTAAATAATTTCCAATTTTATCCTAGGTGGGATGATGAGAATTTCTGAGATGGTTGCTGATAGCATATCATCACAGTGGATTTCAATGAAATAACAAGTGTATGGTCCAATGAGTCAATAAATCCCAAAGATTTAGCACCATCAGAGATAGCACCCACTGTATCATCAGGTGTAGCCTGATAATTTGATGTGACTGGTATGAGGCATAAGCTACAGCTCTTTCTTTCTTAAAACAACAGTTGTGGGCCTTCATTCCTCACCAAGAATATCAAGGTCATTGTCTGGATCAAATGGAAAACAGTGCTTCCATCAACAGATGTCAAAATAGATAAGCACAAATTTGACATACATTTGCAGAACGATCACCTGCTATCAGAGCTGCTATGACAGCTGTGTAGTAAGACAATGCAGGCCAATTTATTGGTCCTCTGTGCCCCAAGTGCTCCCCAAATGCATTTGACAAACATATGCCTTACTGTTACACAATGGGTGTTTATAACTGAAAGGTTATTTGTATAATGATTCAATTAATCAGTGCTGATAGGCATTTTTTATCGTAGATAAAAAGCCAAGTCACACCAGGATTTGCTTCCCCAGACTGCACCTGGAATATACTACAAGCATTTTTCCCATTTTAAAAAGGCTAAGTCTCCTAGCAGAAGATGCCCCTGAATCATATGATCTTGGCCAGATGAATGTAATATATATATATATATATAAACTTCTTAAATTTGTGCACAGAATAAGTGTTTCTTATAATTTCTTATTTTAACCACTGGGGAGGGATTGTACTTTCTAATGCCTCCAGGCAATCAGTGTGGAAATTCCCTGACAACCAACCTGTCTCCTAGTACTCCTAGGGAAATGCCTGAACCCCATAAAGCAATTTGCTTGCATTAGAGGTGGAATTAGAAACAGAGGCCTTCCTGACAAGCTTGACTCTCTACTACTCCACACTGCAAAAATTGGCACCAAATCTAAGCCAACAAAATTACTGTTTCTCTAAATTGCCTAATTTTTTTATCATATCTTATAGCCACATGAAAAAACACTAATGATTAAGGTGAAAATACTAACAAATTAACCTCAGTAAAAGCTATGCTAAGCATAGGGCATGAAAAGCAGGTCACTGAGGAAAAGAGCAGTAATTTCTTAATTAACATCTCTAATGATCGTGTGTTCCTAAAGACTTCAAGAACAAAGCCATATGACAAAGAAGTACTTTGTTTCCTGAACTGGCTACCACGCTTCCTGAATCAAGATCAAGTGGCTTCACTATGATATTAATTTTTTCATAATAAAGAAAAATTACTTTCCCCCAAAGAAAATAAAACATGCTATAATGGGCTTCATCAGCTGCTATTTCTCCATCCAGATTTCCTTTGTTGGAAGCCTTCTTACTCAAATTCACTTCCACAACAAACCATGAATTGGCATTTGCATGTTACATTTCCTCCATATAATCTTAAAGCATTTCAGTAACTTGCTAAGCATGTATCTGAAGGTTAGAGGGATAAAATCTACAGAAGAGTATATCCTAGTAGGTTTATGCTTGAGAAGAAGAATTGAGATGCTGCCAACAAAAAGTGATCCACCATTTGCAAGATACCCATGTAGTAAATCTATAGATCATGCCATTGTCAAAAATAAAACCATGATTATTTAATAGTTTCTGACAAAGGGATGGGAAAATGTTCTTTAATATGAGTTTTGGCTGGGAGGTAGAAGACCTTTGGTAAAGCCCAAATTCTGTGACTAACTGAGGGAAATGAGAAAATCTTAGTCTCTAAACTGGAATACTTAGAGGTCTTGTAATACAATGCTTACTTAACGCAGTTACCCAAATCCTCTAGAGCCTTGGTTACTTCATTGTAAATAAATAGACTCATGTGACAGAGGCTGGCACTCTGTCACACTCATGAGTTTGACTTTAACTCCCAAATATATATTTATATATTATTATTAAAGGGATATTATATGAATATAGCGCTAGAGTTCTGACTAGCAAGAGTTCATTCATCAATAATTCAACAGGCATTAATTAAAAACCTACTAAGTGCAAGAGAATTCTGAGGACAGAAAGAATAAAAAAAGATAACAATGTTTGATCCCAATAAGCTATGGTCATAGGGAGGGTAGGGTTAGGAAGAGAATATGCCATGTACATTTATATGTAGAATGGGGTGCTGGTAAGGAAAAATTCAAAGTGCTTTATGAAAATAGGAAGGAAGGACCATTTTCAGCCACAGAAGACACCCTGGAGAAGATGGCCCCTGCACTAATTCTTGAAGAAAGAAACAATTTTAACAGATGAAGATAAACAAGTCATGCTAGTCTAATTTTATGTTGGTTTTGAAAGGGATATTAGACTCATTAGAGCAAAAGAATTATATAACCATAGTATATGAAAAAATACAGTTATATAGTTAGACTCAAAAATAGTTCAACAACCAGAAATAAGGAGTGGCAATAAATGGATCAGTATCAACCTGAATTCTCCAATAGAATACAAAAGGACTCTGATTTGCTGAGTATTTTTATAAATGCTTTAGAATGGAAGCATAATTAGTACACTAACTATCAAAATTTACAAATTGCATAAAGCTAACACATCAGGTCTGATACTGTAATGTTAGCTGATGAACAAAGGGACTAGACTTGTACTTTCATCTCTGCAGAGAACTCCCAGATAAGAAAACTCCATCAACCAATGCAACAAGCTGACACTTCTGCAACTCATAATATTAAGACTTTCCCAGAAATATACAATCAATATGTGTCATAGGTGAGATTTGAATCCACATGTTTATAGTTTGAAGACCAGCTCACTATCCGTAATAATATGAAGAGGTTGAAATTATAAGAAGATAAAAATAGGACCCAAAGGCACCTGTACAGTGGTTCAGTTTAACCTTTGATTTTTAAAAAAATCAAGTATACAAGCTAAGGATAGGGGTCATACCATATCACTCTATGGAATATCAGTTCTTTTATTCCTAATTCCTCTCCTTAGTTCTAGTTCCATATCATGAATTATCTTTTGGAAATTTCCATTCTATGTTCCACAGACATCTAAATCTCTACATATCCTAAAGAGAACCCATTATAATTTCCCACAAAATTCACACCTCTTACCAAATTTCCCTTTTACTGGTTTTGGGTACTGCCATTTTCAAATCCTGCTCACTCAACCCACATAATTCAATCTTGTTCAAATTCAATTGCCAAATCTTGTTTAACTCTCTACAACATTTCTCTTATACATCTCCTTTCTACTCTAGAGGATACATTTAAATGGCTCAGAAGGCTAACTTCGGTCCTTCCTAATCTCCTTCCTGACTACTGCAACTTTCTCCGGCCCTAAGCCTCTCCCCACTCCAAATCATCTTCTACATCATTGCCAGTGTTTTTCCAAATGCTCTTCTCTGACCATGGGACTCCTCTGTTTCAAAAGATTGGAGGCTCACTCTACTTAGCATTTAACACTTTAGCACCAAATCCCATCCTACCTTTTCCAGTCTATTGGACATCACAAACTCATCAAATTGGACTCCTTACTATTCTTCCTACTCCCATCTTCTGTCTCTTTGCCTTTACACCAACTGTATCCTAGTTCTTGAACACATTCATTCTATTAGTATTCCAGCTTCCTTCAAGGCTCAGCTTAAGACCTACTTTTTTCCTTTTAGTCCTTTACTGATCCACAAACTGGGTCTTTACACCAATAAATGGATTTTTATCTCTCCTCACTAAATTGTAAACCACTTCAGGTTAGGAACAATTTCAATTTTCTCCTTATGTTCTCAGCACCTGTCATAAAAGTTGCTTCATAATAAGTGCTAATTAAAAGCTTGTTAACTGAATGCTATGGAAAGAAAACATGGATATTTTAATGCAACAGAAGCTATACAAAGGGTTAACACTGGAATCTTGGGGTTTTAGTAGAACCTCAGCAATCAAAAGAGTAGAGAACAGTTTCACTGTATTCTGCCTAGACTGGGGCACCTCCTGGTTACAGTATTCAGTTCTGCACAACATATCTTAAGAAAGATTGTAGAGTTGAGGTGATTCCAAAGGAAGGCAACTAGGATGAGGGGGGAACTAAAAACAATGTAAGACAAAGAGTGATTGAATGAAATGAAGGCATTTAAACCTGGATAGGGAAAACTTAGGGGGAACATACTTGCCAGTAGGTAGAATTAGATATATTTTCTTTTAATATATAGCTGAATTAAGAAGGCAAAAGTAAGGTGCACAGAAAACACGTATCAGCTAACTCTTAAAAAATACCCCTCACTAGAGCTGGCTGAGGGGCAGGGGCAGGGCTCATAGTCAACCTGTAATTTTAATCACCAAAGGAAACTGGACCCAGATAAGGAAATGCCCATCAATGCAGACCTGCAAATACATTCATCTTATACTCTTAGGGAGATGCTTGGGTCACTGAAGAGTCAAATGACTTGCCCAAGCTCACAAAGCCAGTATTTGTCAGGGGCTCCACATGAACTTGGGCTGTCCTGGTCTTAAAGAGGGACTTCTATCCATTACAGCAAAAGTGTGAGACTCACAGCTGCTTTATCCCTAGGAACCAGATTAAAATGTAATGTGAAAACATTTAACAAAATAAATAAAAATGCAAGACAACATAGATTATGTTCACTTGCAATTTTCCAAGTCAGTAAGCAACCCACAGGAATCTATTTCTACTTGAGCTTGACACTACCAAACTACATGTTTCTGCTCTGTCTCCTAGTCATTAGACTTTCCAAAGTTGAAATGGCCTGCCATCACATGTACAATTAGTTCCCCATAGCCTGAAGTTTTAAAGCAGAAGCTGGTAGAGCATTTTGGGAGGGTGGCTGTGAAGAGAATTTTATTTATAAAAGGGTTGGATGAATAATATGAATGATGATGACATAAACAACAATCATAATTTATACAGTGCTTTAATGTTTTCAAAGTGTTTTTTACAAATATTACTTCACTTAATCCCCACAACAACCCTAAGAGGTAACTGCTATCATTATCTCCATTTTATAACTAAGGAAACTGAGGCAGATAAAAGCTAAGTGACTTAATCAGGACCACACAAATAAAAAGTCTCCAAGGCAGCATTTCATCTTAGGTCTTCCAATTTTAAGTCTGTAGTTCTGTTCACTGCGCTACCTAAAGCACTCAATTAGATCATTTCAAACTTTCTCTTAAAATATACATAATTCTATGAATCTAGGTAGTCATTTAAAAAAGATGCAAGGTATGAGTCACTGTTAGGTTTAACCTTCATTTCTAAAGCATAAATAAATTATGTAAAACTTTCATTAACTTACTTTGAAAAAAGTGCACTCTTGCTTAGGTAAACATCTATAATTGGGTTCATACATATGTTTTACTCCATTTGGAAACATGTATATGTCATTAAGATAAACTTCCTAAGTTTGACGTCTGCAAGTTACAAGGGTAATTATTTAAGAAGGATGAGCTCAGAAATGGGAGAGGCATCAAGTTAAGTTAGATCTTCACAGATGAACCACAAATAACCATATCTGGGGACATTAATGGTGTATTTTGAGATTTGACCAATGAAATTGATTACATTACCTTTCAGAACTCCTGAAGGTACAATGTAAGTTATTTGAGGGCAGGGATGACTCTTATTTTTGTTCTCATATCCACAAGGGGATTAACACAGCACCTTCTTTATATAGTATAAACTGAACCAATTCATATGGAATTGAAGCAGGACAAAGATCATATGGAAGATTTTAAAGATATGCCAACTAAATTTTTTTCTAAGTATTGACCCTAAAAATACTGGCAAATGATTCAAAAAGCATCAGTGCTTCAAAAAGTCCCAGGAAGATCCCCAAATGGTAGAGATTTGAGGTGAGAGAAAAACATATAATCATTTTCACCACACTTCCCAGAAGCAAACAACCACACCACAGAGTACAAAAATATTAAATGATAAATTATTAATAATAATTAATAATTATAAATAGAATATAAATATTATATTATTATATAATATATAATAAAATATAAATATAATAATAATAATAAAATAAATAAAAATTAAATAAAAAATAAGGTAGAATCGCAGAGGTCATATAACCTAAGAGAAAGATTACCTAAAGTATCTCTGAAAAATGGTCATTTGGTTTCTAATTGAATGGTTTTTAAAAGATCTTTTAAGACCTTGTTGAAGAGATCACAGGATAGAATCCCTAATATCCAACAAGTTTTTCTGGTTTGTTTGTTTTTTTGCAGAGCAGATTCTATTAAAATAATCTAATTTCCTGGAAAAGAATGACCAAAAATCAAAAGGAAGTAATAAAAATGTTTGGACTTTATCATAGCTTTCAACACTACCCTTTATGACATAATCATCAATAGTTCAATACTTCAGGGACCTATCACTTATCAGTGAACATGTGCCTACTGACAGGTAAGATCACAGATCCCGTTTGCAAGGTTTTTTTCATCAGTTACTGTGAAAAAAAAAAGAGTAGTAGAAGGAAAAGAAAAAAGAGTAGGAAGGGACCAAATTATCCCAAGTGACCAAACTCCTGGTACCAAGCCTTTCCAAAGAGGGACAGTTAAACTTTGGTCAATTTCAAAATATGGCATAACTGTTATGAATCATTTTTCACACTATCAAGATTCTTTTTCTCTGATTTTTGGTGAAATCCAAGAAAGAAAAATCTTATTGGTAAAACTTTCCATTAAAGGCTTACTTAAATTACTGTGTTAAAATCAGTTTTGTCTTAATAAAACAGGAAATCCAACATAATACTATTACTAATGAACTGTGTTAACTATTGTTACTGTGTTACAAGGCATATGGGATTAAAAGTCTTTGCCCTACAAGCCATTTTAAATTGCAGTCTTTAAGCTTTCTCCAAACATACATAAAATGTCTACAAATCCCTTTTTTCTCCCTCCCAAAATTATCCCAAATCTACCCTCAAGTTCAAGATATTTCTGATAATATAAATATAATAAGAATAACTAGGTCTAAGAACCTACTCAGAGTAGCACCCAAAAACTTACACCTACATTACTGATTAGAAAAAAAAAAAACAGATGTAACAAGCCACTGATGCTATTATTGAATTAACAACAGAAAAACAAGTTGACTGTTTCAGTCACTGGAAAACACCCTATGGTGGTACTAGATTGATTCAATACATCTTTGTACAGAATTGCCATTAATGGTCCAGACATTCATCCTTTAACAAAAGAAGTCTCTATCCTAAGCCTCAGTTTACAGTAATTCCAGACTACTAACCCCAGATAAGAGTTTTAAACCAAGTCCCCTAGTGTACCATTTCCTGGTTAACTGCTTTTATTTTTCCAAAACAATGGGAAAATGTTTCCAACATATTAGTGAAAGATTTAAAGAGAGTTTAAATAACTAAAAATCTATAGCAAACAACTTGCAAAGAGATATGTTTAAAGGGATCTGAGTGCTGGGCTAGTTCCAGTTTACTCTTCACGTGTTTCAAAACACAAAGGTCTCTCAGCATTTCCTATTATCAGTGTATCCTGAAAAAAGGAATTGGTTTGCCTCTGCAAAGAATAAGAGCTGAGCAGCCTTTTGATTGCAGAGGATAATCTATAAACACAAGAAACAAAGTTGACCCTTGAAGTGATCTCTGTTCACCTCCTCACAAGGGATGGCAATCTGGAGATATCGTTATGGGGTACAAAGCAGCTTTTAGGAAAGGCTCCTAAAGGAAATCATTCTTGCATTCAACCATGTTGCTATGGTAACCAAACCAATCAAGCTTCTTCACAAAGGCTTTTATGTCAAGTTCTGTTAGCAAACTCATAGAGAACATATAACTCAACTAAATTAACATAATATTAATTATGCTATTAAAGATAGGTAAAAGGCATAAATCTTTTACAAATGTGTATAGGATATTCAGCTCCCATATCAATATTTTAAAATTTGTTTGGGCTAAAATCTTTATTTTTCATGATAAAGGAGTATCCCATCAGCTCCTCCTCCTAATATATATGGGGGGGCATTGAGGATCGGGAGGTGGTGGCGTGATATATCTAGTAATGTGATTGCCCTAAGCCTCCATGTGCACTTTCAAAGATGAATTATTCTCCTCATTCTCTGGACTACAACAAGGGAATTCCTGCATCTCATTGACTTTTGTTCAGTGAGTCTTAGTGGACTTACCATGTTTCCAACAGTAATAAACATTTTTGCCCCCCAAATTCCCAGCCCTACTACCTACCAGGAACAATATGGAATAATGAATCAAGAAGGTTATTTTTTCCTAGGCTTATAAAAGAAAAACAATAACACAGGAAAAACCCAAACCCAAACCCAAACCAAAAACATTGAGCAGTGGGTTGGCAAATTTTCAGTACAGACCACAACTAAAAATCTGAAGTTCATTTTTTTGTTTGTTTGGCACCATGGTTTTATCATTGGAGAAAATACTAGGTTTTGAAAGCTTCCTTTATCAGTTTACACAGACAAATTACAAATAACTAAGTGCTGAAGAATTGCCTAGATCACTGAAAGGTTCTGACATGCTCTTGGTCACACAATCAGTTGGAGGCAGGACTTGAATGCAAGCCTTTCTAGTCAACAAATCATAGTAAATGTTTATTCAATACCTACTGGATACAATAGGATGAAAAAAGTTGGGAGGACTGTTTCTGCTCTCAAGAAGCTCACAGTCTAATGGAAGAGCTTCTTTTTAACTCATAAAAGCATTCCCCTTTTCACTTCTCTGGAGAAATCCTTATTTCAATGAAATCCTTTTTTTTTTTCCATTTCAGTCTATGAAGATACATTTCTTTTTTTTTTAATTTGGTCAATTTCAAACATTATTCCTTGGTTACAAGAATCATATTCTATTCCCCTTCTCCTCCCCCTGCCCTTCTTGTAGCCGATGCGCAATTCCACTGAGTATTACATGTAACCTTGATCAGAGCCTATTTCCATGTGTTGGTGTTTGCACTAGGATGCTCATTTGGAATCTACATCACCAATCATATCCCCCTCGACACATGTAATCAAGCAGTTGTTTTTCTTCGGTGTTTCTGCTCCCACAGTTTTTCCTCTGAATGTGGATAATGTTTTTTCTCATGAATCCCTCTGGGTTGTTCATGATCACTGCATTGCTGCTAATGGAGAAGTCCCTTACATTCGATTGTGCCACAGTGTATCAGTCTCTGTGTACAATGTTCTCCTGGTTCTGCTCCTTTCACTCTGCATCACTTCCTGGAGGTTGTTCCAGTCTCCATGGAATTCCTCCACTTTATTATTCCTTTGAGCACAATAGTATTCCATCACCAACATATACCACAATTTATTCAGCCATTCCCAATTGAAGGGCATCCCCTCATTTTCCAATTTTTTGCCACCACAAAGAACGCAGCTATGAATATTCTTGTACAAATCTTTTTCCTTATATTCTCCTTGGGGTATAAACCCAGCAGTGTTATAGCTGGATCAAAGGTCAGACAGTCTTTTAGTGCCCTTTGGGATAGTTCCAAATTGCCCTCCAGAATGGTTGGATCAATTCACAACTCCACCAGCAATGCATTAATGTCCCTACTTTGCCACATGCCCTCCAGCATTCATTACTTTCCATTGCTGTCATGTTAGCCAATCTGCTAGATGTGAGGTAATACCTCAGAGATGTTTTGGTTTGCATCTCTCTGATTAGAAGAGATGTAGAACACTTTTTCATTTGCTTATTAATAGTTTTGATTTCTTTAACTGAAAATTGCCTATTCATGTCCCATGCCCATTTATCAATTGGAGAATGGCTTGATTTTTTTGTACAAGTAATTTAGTTCTTTGTAAATTTGAGTAATTAGACCTTTGTCAGAGGGTTTTATTATGAAGATTGTTTCCCAATTTGTTGCTTCCCTTCTAATTTTGGCTGTATTGGTTTTGTTTGTACAAAACCTTTTTAATTTATGTAATCAAAATTATTTATTTTACAATTTGTGACTTTTTCTAAGTCTTACTTGGTTTTCAAATCTTTCCTTTCCCAAAGATCTGACAAGTATACTATTCTGTGTTCACCTAATTTACTTATAGTTTCCATCTTTATATTCAGGTCATTCACCCATTCTGAATTTATCTTGGTGTAGGGTGTGAGATGTTGATCCAAACCTAATCTCTCCCATACTGCCTTCCAATCTACCCCGCAGTTTTTTTTTTTTTTTATCAAATAGTGGATTTTGGTCCCAAAAGCTGAGATCTTTGGGCTTATCATAGACTGTCTTGCTGAGGTCACTTACCCCAAGTCTATTCCACTGATCCTCCTTTCAGTCTCTTAGCCAGTACCAAATTGTTTTGATGACCACTGCTTTATAGTATAGTTTGAGATCTGGGACTGCAAGACCACCTTCCTTTGTATTTTTTTTTCATGATTTCCCTGGATATCCTTGATCTTTTGTTCTTCCAAATGAACTTTGTTATGTTTTTTTCCTAAACACAGGAACTATATTAACACAACTACAAAACACTTTCCACAGAATTAAAACTAGATCTAAACAATAGGAAAAAAACATCAACTACTCATGGGTAGGATGAACTAACATAAATAAAAATGACGATCCTACCCAAATTTATTTACTTATTTAGTGCCATACCCATTGAACTACCAAAAAACTTTTTTTACTGAATTAGTCAATGAAATACTTCTGAGTTACATTTAAACTAGAATAAAAAATGGGCCTAATGCTAGAAAAACCCTTAAAAGTTATGCATTGTCACCAATTCTTTTTGGAAACAATATGCCCACCTGTAATCTTTCTTAGTGCCAAATAATTCAATATCAAATCCAAAATAATTCAGCTTCATTTGGGCCCAGAGGTTGCCAAAGAGGTTCCTAATACAACACATTAAGAAAAAATAATAAAATAGAATAATTATTTTCTTCCCAGGAGTATAGACCTTACAAAATGGAAATTATTATAGTGGTTAAGAAGGCTATCCTCCTCACTGTAGAGATTAGAAAAATGATTTACAAAGATAAACATTCAGTATTAACTAGGAGCCAGAAATTCAAGTTTTCAGACTCCAACTGAAGGATTTTTTCCAGTCTGCCATGCTGCTTTTCCTTACTTCATTTTATTTTGCCATATTAAAAGTGGGAGACTTGACTTTGACTTTGAGTTAGAATCTAACCTAAGACACTTACTAGCTGTCTGATCCTGGGCAAGTCATTTATCTGAACTGAAAAAGTTTGAAAACCACTGGACTTTTCTTTAAGATTCCTTCCCAATTTGAAATCTATAAAAATGAATATCATGAAAAAGTTTCAAGCCTTGTGGATATGACTAATCCATACAATATATATAATACTATGTTTAGGATTTCAGAATTCTGTAGACTGATTTTTTAAGTTATAATTCAACCATAACATTTAAAATGCTTAACATGAGAAAGTTTTCAAAGGAAAATGTTATTTTCAATAATTCTCTAATGTTTTAAGCTCTGAGAACATGATTGAAGTAGAGTGATGGAAATTTTAAAGATTTAGGAATTCAGCCACTTAAATTGATTTTGCCTTTAAAAGAACATATTGTTATTGTATGCACTTAACAAAGGAATGGAAAGCTTGGTGGTACAGTGGATAGAACATTGGAGTTGAGAAGACCTGAAGTTCAAATCTGGCCTCAGGTACTTAATAGCTGTGGGAACCTGGGCTAGTCACTTAACCCTGTTTGCCTTTGGTTCCTCATTTGGAAAATGAGCTCAAAAAGGAAACATCAAATCACTCTTGTGTCTTGGCTAAGAAAATCCAAAATGGGGTCACAAAGAGTCAGATAGGATTGGAATTACTGAAAAATACAGTTTCTTTTAAAATTCTGGGAGACTTAAAGTACTTCTTTCAAATTAAAAAAAGATTGTGTTTCCTGGTGATCTTTTAGTTAGCCTGGGGGAAACACACACCTCACACCATGTTTATATATAGGCACAGACATATACACCAACAAAACCATGGGATTTTTTTGTGTTACTTTTACAAAACTATAATGTATTTTTCCTAGGAAGAATATAAGCAGTGTGGATACATTAAAACATATCCTAAATAAAAGCATACAATTCTTCTGGATACTACATAAAAAGCTATGATTTAATTCATGATATTAGGAAGAATATTGTGAATATATGTGGTATGCATTTACATTTATATCTTGGAAGCCTGGGAAAGCACTCTCTTCAATCCCATGTTGGTTTCCATTGTTAGAAGTGCCTGGTATATTGGACATGTGTGTATATATATTCATATATGTCTATATAGAGAGGGTCCTCAAAAAGTCAGAGTAGTTTTAAGCTATTAAAGTGTGCCATATACAAATATTGCCCTACTTTGGAACTATAGTCAGGAAATGTTCTAGAAGTAACATGGACAAGTAATCCATTGAAGGGTAGAAGCAGCCTCCCAAAAAGTTTTGAGATTTCAACATATGTAAAACATACATATACCTTATGAATATAACAACTAAACTCATGAGTAGAAGAGGGATGCAGTCCCAACTCACATGTTGTGTTTGTTGTATATGTACATAAATATATCCATCTATATATAAATCTTTATAGAAACACACATATGAATATTCTCAGACAGCTTTAGATGAAATCAATGTGGTATATTGGGAAGAATACTGGGTAAAGAATCATATAACCTGGATTTGTTGGAATAGTTTTTTCTTTTAGAGAAAAAAGTATCCTTTGGGGTCAAAGAAACAATTGTCATGTGTTCTGTGATAGAGACAAAATAATCCAGTTTTCAAATAGTTATAATTTTTATACAGATAAACAGATAGCTATAGATATAAACATACATTTTTATATACACATATATATCAACTTTATACACATAAATATATATAAATTGAAATCATGTCTCAAAAGATTTTGTTATTCAGGAATAGAAATGTTCATCTTGAAAAATATAACTTCATCAAAATTCTTATAACACATCCTAGGAGCTCAGTTTCTAGAAATTTACCAGATTAATTATTAAAGTGAACTCCACCAGCATGACTAGTTCCCTTGATGACTATACATTTGCAGCTATTATCTTTTTCATGATGCTCAGTTTCTTTAAGAAAAAAAGCACAGAAAAAAACCACACCTTAAAGCAAAAGCTAGGCATATGATAATCATCATTTGGGCATTGCTCTTCCCTTTGTAATCATTATGGGGAAATTAAATGATCTTATCATTGTTTATAGAAAACATAGATTTATTTTACATAACAACTTCTCAGGATGGTTTTATGGTTACTCAGTTATCATTTGTTCCTTTCTATTTTCTCTCACCCCCTAATTTTTCAAAACTATAAAGCAAAATGGAAAGAAAATGTTTAATACATGAGATCTTACAGTGAATGATTTTTTCATTATTATATGTTTTATACCTTAAATCTCCAAGGAGTCCAGTTTCTTTCAACAAGCCAAAAAAGTCTCAAAAGTTACATTAATATTTTTCAAATATTTTGCTAAAAATTTATGTCTCAATAAAAAGGAATAAGTACTTAAATCCGAGGGAGCTGCCCGAGACATTTAAAGTTAATTGACCAAAGTCAAAAGGGTAGTATGGGTCAAGGGCAGAATTTGAAACCAGATTTTTCAGACTCCAAATACTGGCACTTTATCCATTATGCAACACTGCCTCTAATTCCTTGGCTATTCCAATATTCATGCAGTTTTTTTTTTTAGTTTGAACAACATAGAACTATTAGCTAACATATTAATCACATAGTATCCTACCCTAAGCACACACTCATAAAGCTGCTGCCATACATTAGGATTTCTCAATTATAGTCATGTGTACAATGCATATTTTCATGCAGTGGCATAGGGGATAGAGTGCTAGATCTGAAGTCAAGAAAATTGGAGTTCAAATCTAGCCCCAGACACTTAGTAGCTATACGATGCTTGGCAAATCACTTCACCCTGTTGGCCTGAGTTTTCTCATCTGCAAAATTAGTTGGAGAGGGAACTAGAAAACTGCTTCAGTATCTTTGCCAAGAAAATGCCAAGGAGAGTCACAAAGAATCAGACATGACTAAAAATGACTTAACAGCAAAATTTTAGTTAGCTAAAATAGTATACTATCATAATTAATACTAATATTACTTATGGTTCTCTATTAGAGATGTGAGAAGGAATCAAGTGATTGGATTTCTTCATCTTGTCTAAAAGCAAGAATTGGTATTAGAAGTAAGATTCCAAAAAGAATAGCTACAATAATAGATCAAATTTAGTAAGATAAAATTTAAAAGATAAAAGCAAATCTTCTCCTTGAGTTCAAAAAAATCAACTACACTAATCCAGGGAAGTTGGATAAAAATTTATCTAGAAAAGACCTGGAATGTTTTATGGATAGCAAATCCATGACGACACAACAGTTAAATCCAGCCCCAAGTATGTCCTAAAGATTACTTGATTTGATTTTGTCAAAACCATTACAGCTCCATAACAGGCAATATGATTTCAAACTACATGGAGAGGCAGTTTTTCTTGTAAGGGAGATATGATTCCTGTTTTATTTTTTCATCATCAGATGACTTAAATAATACCACATTCACTTGGTGGTTCCTCAATTAAGGAAGGTTATTCACCAACTGCAGAGAATATTTATTTCAATATTTTGCAAAATGTAAAATGGGTAGATATTTTTCAAATAGGTCACACAGTAGATCTCAGACACTTACTAGCTTACTAGTATTACCCAGGGTAAGTGACGTAACTCTTGTCTGCTTCATTTTCCTCAACTGTAAAATGTTGATAAAGACATTTCCCAGAGTTGTTGGGAGGTAAAAATGAAATAAAATTTGTAAAGTGCTTACATAGCATCAGACACATAGTGGGTACAATAGAAATGGTACTATTATTTATTATTATTAGTATTATTATTATTGCCACACATAATATGTAAGTGAAAGGGAAAAAGATAAGATTCCAGACAAAGTTGTTTAATTCCAAATCCAACAACTTTGACATCACATCATGCTACCTTCTTCTTACTACAATACCAAAGCATATTTTTTGAATGTGGATGAAATGTTTCCTACATATAATTTTTTAAAAAGAAGGAAAATAACATTTTAACTGTGGGGGGCATTTTTAAAAACCAGATCTACCATAGAAATAGGCTCTGAAACATTTATATAGCAATTGATATTTCTTTTCATGCAAGTAGGCTGGGTAAAATAATGAATTTACTTTTAATCTTATCATTAGGTACTAACACTAAGTAAAAACACCATATATCTTCCAATGAGAAAAGACTTCTAGTGTCATATGGGATTTCCATGGTGTTCCTTATGTCACACAATTATAAATGGTCATGTGCTTCCTATATACAGGCCTTTAATGTTAAAAGGTTCATAGAATCACAGTTCTAGAACTGGAAGATCTTAGAGGTTATCTAGTCCAATTCCTTCATTTTACAGGTGAGGAAACTGAGGCCCAGGTCCATTAAATTGCTTTTAAAAAGTCACACAGGCAATAAACAGCAAAGGTTGGATTTGAACTAAATCTACTAGATAAACATATAAATCTCACATACATACCAAGTATCCAATAAATATAATATTTTTTATTTTTATACATTTATTTTATAAATGTATATAAATATATTTTGAAAATCCAGTAAAAAAAACAAACAAAAACTTTATTTGGAAAATTTTTACAGCTAAAAATAGGTATCTGTTTTTAAAAACCTTTCAACCTTTTTTCCCCCTACTTTTATATTGATACATTATTGTGACATGGCATGACCTTGAATTGTCAAAAGCTATGCAGGTGGATCACTTCTACATAGCTGAAAAGTCATTTCCTAAGGGCAGAGAGGTAAAATGTCTGCTCTCCAAGGATATACCTAGCTGAGTACAGAAAGACTTTCCAAACTTCCCATTACATAGTGAATTTGGGGGTGTCACAGTACCTCAGATATTAAAGAATAGCAATTAAAACCTTTTTATAATGTTTTACGGTTCACAAAAAACACTTCTCACAACAGCCCTGACTAGTAATAGGTAATGCAAAGCCCATATAACAAAGAGGAAACTTTTTAGGGAGTTTTAGGGAAGGGAAGTGGCTAGTTGTCACATATCTAAGGAAGTAGCAGAAACATTTCAATGGGCTTCCTTTAGTGGACAGTTGAAATAGGCTAGTACTTCAAAGGCGAAATAAATACTTCAGAATAAGAGAGAAAACAAATTTGCACTGGGTGATCTGATAGGTACACAAAGACATAAATAGATACATAAGTACAGATTGACATAGATAACTATACACATATACAGATACAGAAATATAGTAGATAATACCTGGAGTGATGAGAAAGAAAGAAAGAAAGAAAGAAAGAAAGAAAGAAAGAAAGAGAGAGAGAGAGAGAGAGAGAGAGAGAGAGAGAGAGAGAGAGAGAGAGAGAGAGAGAGAGAGAGAGAGAGAGGGAGGGAGGGAGGGAGGGAGGGGAGGGAGGGAAGGGAGGGAGGGAGGGAGAGGAAGGAGGGAGGAGAGGGAGGAGGAAAGAAAGAAAGAAGAAAGAAAGAGAAGAAAGAAAGAAAGACAAGAAAAGAAAGAAATAGAAAGAAAGGAAAGAAGAAAGAGAAGAAAGAAAGAAAGAAAGAAAGAAAGAAAGAAAGAAAGAAAGAAAGAAAGAAAGAAAGAAAGATCTAAAAAGATACATAAATATCAATAGAAATAATATAGAGCTAGAGGTGACTAAATAGATATATAGATTCAGATAGAAAACTAAAAAAGATATAAAAGATAAGTAGGAAGATAGATAGACAGACATAGATAGATAAATAGATGGATAAATGAATATAGATACATAGAGACAGTGATAGATAGATAGATAGATAGATAGATAGATAGATAGTATAAACAATAGACAGATGGATGGATGGATGGATGGATGGATGGATGGATGGATGGATGGATGATGGATAGGTGATAGGTGGATAGACAAAGAGTTCTAGATACACTGAGATCCCAGAGATACTTAGAGAATGGATCACTTTATAAACAAACCCTTCATGCTTAAAACTCACACCCCTTTCCACATCTATGCTGAACAGTTCTCCTGACTTATCTATCATGTTCCAGACCCTACTAGAAAAGGGGCAATCAGAAAGAAAAGTCAAAGTTTGTAAACACTCCCATGAGTTTCAAAGCCATAGAGCTATAGCTTCAGTCAGCACAAAACAATATGTAAATTTGGAAGGGAGGGGAAGAGAGGAATTGTTTGTTTATTTGTATTTTTTTTTCTTTTTTTGCTTAGTAAGCATTTGTCCTGCTTCATTTTGCTGGTTCTGTGGTGCGTAAAGGCATAAAGAACTACAGCCCCTCATATGTTTCCATTTGGATTCCAGCTGCATCTTAACCATTGTGGTTTAGGCACTGAATCTCATCCCCACTCCCCAGCACCCTCCCACAGGCTCCACACCCCATGATTTAGGATGGCACTTCTCCTTCACTTTTGCTATTGAAACATTTATCTCCCCCTACTTAATGTCTGCCTTAGCCAGTGCTGCAATAACCTAAGCACTATAAAAGAAAAGGTAGGCTAAGAAATAAAAGGTGATAAGAAACTGGAATCAATGCTAAAGTGCCTACCCATACAAACATGTGTTCTGACAAGTGAAGGGCACTTTATGGTGCACACAGGTAGGAATGCACTGCAATTTTGAATTCCTCCTAGGGAGCAGTGAATTATTGGATTTATACCTCCTTGGGAGCAAGGTTAAGGACACTAGTAGTTGAGAAGCCAGGTTAAAAGACTACACCATTAAGGTGTAAAAACGAAGAAAAGTGCCATGGAATCAATGAAATGGAACAAGCATGTAAACGTGTGCCTTCCTACACATTCCATGTCTATTTTTAGGCAATGGCAATATAACAAGGTGTAAAACTACAATGTTTAACAGCCACAGTAAGCTTAACCCCCAAAAGGTCTCCAAGCTCACATGATTTCACATTGCATTCAGTTCTCCATACACTCAGTAAAGCAATGCAGAGCCCTGGAGGAGACAGGAAATCTGGCTAAGACATACTCCCTCCCCTCAAGAAGCTTCCAGGCCAGTTAACAGGCGAGCTACACCCAAAGATGTAGAGAATTTTAGAGTCAGGAGGGACCTTCAAGATGATCTAGTTCATTCCCCTCACTTCACAAATGAAGAAAACTGACAACCAGAAAACCTAATAATCCATGTATCAGAGGGGTACCAAAGAAAGCCCTTTGTGAAGTCTAAGGGCTAAATTCTTGAAAACTAACTCACTGAGAAGTTCAGAGATGGCTTCATAAAGGAAATTATAGTTGAGTTGAGCTTTAAAGGATGGACAGAAACCCTACAAGAGGTCACTAAAACAGTTCAGCATTTACATTTCAAAACAGTGCATACCTTTAGGCATATATTTTTTTATATACAGTATATTTATTTTTCTGTCCCTTGGTTCCAAGATTTATTCACTCACTATAGGTTGTCAGGGATCTTGTATTAATTCAAAATACAGAGCAAACCCAATTAAGGCATAGCTAAATGAACTTGAATGAGAGCCATTTAAATAATAGGCCTGAAATTGCATAGAAGAGCATCTTTCTTGAAAATTATACATTTTCATAATGATTACTACAATATCCTGAGGCATGTTTAATCAGCACTTATCATCATCATCATCAAAAATAATAATAATAATGATGATAATAATATACTCAATAATCTATTTGGCACTGCTTGATCAATTTTAGACAGCCGTACAATTATTAAAGAAGAAAATAAAAACCCACTAGCATCTGTTGGTTTCATAACCCACTGATGATTGGGAGTTGGTGCAATGGTTATAAAACACACATGCCTGAGGGAAAGAGACTAATTTCTAGGATTCAAAATGTGCATGTTTCTAATACAATGGTATCCAATCACTTCCTTTTCTTCTGAAGGAAAAGCAGCAGAATGGATGCAATATAGGTCTTGGAGACAAGAAGAGCTGAGTTTCAATCTTACCTCAGTTACTAACTAACTTAAGTGAGTTTAGGCAAATCTCTTAATCTCTCCTAGTAGGAATTTTTGTGTCCCACCCACCTTGATTTTTAAGGAAGAAGAATTTATGAATAGACAAGAATAAATGCAATACATTTCCAAGCTTGAAGGATATCCTAAGCAAAGAGAACAAATATATGGTGCCAGAAGAAAGTAAGATGAGATGGCAAATAGCTAGTAGTCTAGTTTAGCTGAAATGCAGAAGATGCAGGGAGGAGCAGAGATGCATAGAGTTGAATAAGCAAGCTGTAGCCCAAAACACCATTAAAACAAACAAAACCAATGCAACCAAAATTAGAAGGGAAGCAACAAATTGGAAAACAATTTTCATAACAAAAACCTCTGACAAAGGTCTAATTACTCAAATTTACAAAGAGCTAAATCAATTGTATAAAAAAATCAAGCCATTCTCCAATTGATAAATGGTTAAAAGACATCAACCTAGTACATTAAGTAGGCTGAAGAGTAGATACTTTATCTTATGGACAATGGGGGACTCTTGAAGATCTAGGAGGCAGGGGAATGACATGGTCAAATATTAGCCTTTTTGGGGGAAAGAATTTTTGGCAACTGTGTCAAAGATAGACTGGAGTGAAGAGGAACCTGGAAGTGGAGGAAACTAATTAGAAGGCTACTGCACATTATTTTGGCAAGAGATAACAGAGATCTGAACCACCTGAATGCTTGGGGTAGTGTTTCGGGTAGTATGAGTGGGGGAAAAGGGACAAAAGTAAGAGATTCTAAAAAGGTTGAACTGACAGAAGTTGGAATCTGGCTGAGTCCATGTTGAGATAGAAGGAAGAATCAAAGATAAATGCAGTATTTCCAGCCTATAGAAGATAATGATGCCATAGTGGGACAAAAAAAGTAGGGTATTAAGGAGAACTATCTAGTGTTTGATAAATCCTAGGAGGCATCTGGTCTCTGAATAGATACCTAGTCTTTTCAGTACTTCAGAAGGACACTTAAAACCCTCAAATGTGTATTTTCATTATATGATGACAATACTTGAAAGCAAGCTTTGCTATGGATAGAACCACTTGCAGAAAGCAAGTGTAAATGTAGACTCTTCTTAAGGAACCTACCAAGAAGCTCTTACTATAAATCATGCTTCAGAGGCAGGGGGACTGGTATTAAAATAATTATAGTGGAGAGTATAATGAGAATCCATGCCATAAACAACATGCTGCCTGAAAAACAAAAGTTTTTCTTTCATTTGAAATTTGAAAATGTCTTACTTCCTATATTGGCGTCTTATTCCTAGATCAAAAGCAGATCTGTTAAGCCTTGTGATGGGCTTAGTGCTAGATTTTAAATCAGAGGACAGGAGTTCAAGTTCTCCTATTTAATTGCTTGACAAGTCCTTTTACTTTACAAACCTCATTCTCTTCATCCCCAAAAGGAAAAGAAGGCTGGCCTAAGTGCCCTTTACAATTCCTTTCAGCTAAAAAAGCCCGTGATTATAGGTCCCCCTGTCCTTTTTCCTGGCATCTATCACTAGGAATTTAATTTGCACTTCTTCTGAATATCCATTGACACTTTCTTTTCCCAATAAATCTCAAGAAAATTATTTTGTTCAAAGAGAAATGGAAAGTGTGTCAGGCCATGCATGGATAGTGCTCACTGTCATGTTCAGACTCAAAGCAAAAAGAGAAGTGATTCTTTATATAGAACAAGGGTAAGTAGCTACTAAAACATCATTTCTATATGACAGGGGGAAAAACATAAAACACCAAAGGTATTCCCATAAACATTTCATTTAGAGTAGCAATACCAAATAAAATCACAATTTTTTCTTTTCCAAAGACATCATAATAAGTACAGATTTCATATCTCAGAAACAGTAAGGGGTAGGAAGTGCTATTATACTTTCCATTTGAAATTAGCTTCACTTTGGTTGGAAAGGTCACCATTTCTTCTCTTATTAAAAAGCAAGGCAAATCAGAAACGACAAGATGGCCATGAGGCTGGCCTTTCCTAACCGTTCTAAATCATCTAATTAAAAAAAGTTTTTTTAAGGTGAGAAACTCCCCCCACCCCAACGATGGTCTAATCATAATTATACTAAATCAGAAAGCTCTAATCATATGCACACTTAGTTCCAATGGGGTAAAATGGATCAGGATTAAATAAACCAGAACCTCCATTCAAGTCAAGTCAATGACAATGGTGATGACATGACACACACATGGCTAGATATCATTTGCCTCAGTCTATCTTCTGGAACTCCCTTGGCCTCATGAAATGCTTTACTATGTTCTACTTTGTTATGACCTCTCAATGGTCACTAATACTTTCTTAACTCAATAACATTAAATAAGATAACATACATACAGCACTCTGCAGACCTCAAAATGTATTATTATTAATAATAATAATAATAATTTAGCTGTGATAGTAGCAGCAGCAGTCACATCTTTACAACCTTTTCTTTACAAATCCTCACTGACCTTACTACTACTTTTGGAACTATCAACCACTTCTTCTTGGATATATGAGTGAAAGTATTCACTCCTGGTTGCCTTCATAACTGTCCTACTGCACCTTCTGAGTCTCCTTTGATGGATCATCACCCATTTCTTGCCCACTAATAGTAGTCATCCACCAAAGCTTTGGCCAGTGTGCTCTGTTCTCTCTACCTTCACTCATTCCCATGTATTCATTTGTTACTTTTATGAAGATGAATTTCAGATCTATACACTTAGCCCTAATCTCTTTCCTGAACTCAGTTTTGGATCACCATCTTTTAGACATCTTCAACTGGATATCCCATAGTTCCTTGAATTCAACATGTCTGAAATTAAGTACATTTCATTTCTAAATCTTCCCTCATTTCTACACTTCCCTATTTTTGTTTTAGGAACCATAATTCCCCTACTTATCAGCTTCAAAATCTCCTTCACCATCCATATCTGATCATTTGTTAAAATCTATTGATTTTACCTCTAAAGCATTTTTCATGTGGCCATTCTTGCTCAGGTAATCAATTATTCCTTGCTTTGTTAGTAGCTTACTAAATGTTCTACCTGCCCCCTATCTGTCCTTGATCTTTCAAACAGTTGTCAAAATAACTGCTCCAACCCACCAACATACAGTCTTAAAGTGTCACCACCCTTTTTGAAAATCTCCAGTGTCTCCCTCATAACTCAATGATAAAACAGAAATTCCTAACCTTGACATTTATTCCATTTATTTCCATAATCTGGTTTCAACTTGTTTGCCCAAGATTATTACATATTATCCACTGCATTCATTCTAACTAATCTGAAGTGCTGGCTATTCTCTGACCTTGACACTCCATTTCCTACTTCATATATATATATATCCCCCAAGTCACCCTCCACCCTTAGATAGTATACACTTCTTTCTCATCTCCACATTTTACTCTTTATTTCGTATTAAGGCTCAGCTCACAATTTCAGTGCACAATTGAACAGTTTTCTCATCTGTAAAATGGGGATAAGAATTATACCCACTTGTCAAGGAATATTTATAGTTGTTTGCTAACCTAAAAGATATAATTCTTAATATTATAATGTTTTATTATTATTATACATTGTAATATATAATATACATATAAGTTATTATGATGATGATTCACATCACTTTTTCCATTTTCCCAGTACTTCAAATTTTGCTTAGTATTCCTTATCTTTAAAATATCTCATATTTTTAAAAATAATCTCATACTTGTCTATATTCAGATTATATCCTTCTGGGTAATTTAAACTTCTTCTGGGAAAGAACTTTTTTATGTTGGTTTTTGATTCTTTAGTGCCTATATTTGCACGATAGGCATTTAATTGTTATTTGAATCTATTACTAATATCTGATATATTTCTTTTATGCCAGAATTTATCTGTCTTCATCCTAGGCAAGAATGGGTTATATTTTTAATGTCCTTGTTTATTTCTTAATTCAATTTTTTTCATTTAAGAAGAATATATTTTTTCCTCCCAAGTACCCCCTCCCAATATGAGCCCTCCAATGAAAAATAAAAGAAAAATAAAAGCTTCTTAACAAATATTCATAGTCAAGAAAAACAGATTTCCGTGTAAGTCACATCCAAGTTGCCTGTTTATTAATGCCATGTCTGAAAGTAGAACCAACATCTTCCAACACTAGTCCAGTATTTTATCCACTTTTCTGTTCTGCCTCTCACCAAACCTAAAAGTCAGAAGAGTTAGGCTTTCATCCCAACTCTGCCATTAAATGCTGGCTTTGTGATCTTGAACCTTGACACTTCTCTTTTCTGAGTCAACAATCTATGAAGTTATCAGATCTAGGTGTTATAATTCTACTTATCCATATTTTTTAACATTTCCAATTTTAATTGGTAACAATTCTTTTACAAAGATTTTTATTAATGACTAATTAATTATATTATGGATATTCTTTCACCTGCAGATCACAAACCAATCATACTTCATTCTGTGAGATTCTGTCCATGATTTCTCATTAAAGTTGATTATTTATCAGTACTAGCCTTAGACTATTTTCAGTAGTACTTTGCAAAATATATGAAGTGATCATAAGATTAAGGAAATAAAGGCCTTAAGAGATCATTTAGTTTAACCTCTTTATTTTACAGATGAGTCAAAAAGTTTAAATAAGTCTTATTCAAAGGTAAATTAAATGGGTAATAAGCAACTAAAGTAAGATTCGAACTCAGAACTCTGGATTCTAAATTTAACATTCTGTCCAATATTCCAGAATGCTTCCTATCTAATCCATGTCAGAATTATAACTAGCTTTATACGTTTTTCAAGGAATGTCAACAACATATTCCAAATCTCAAAGAAAGGAATGAGGAACAAAGGAGGGAAAATTTTAGCCCAGAGATCAGGAAAAGCACAATGCCTAGGACATGGTAGATACTTAATCAATGTTTGCTGATTGATGGATTAATGGACTGATACACTGTCCAAGCATTAGAGATATTTAAAAATAGAAGAAGTTGATTTAGCTGAAAATAGGGTTCTCCCTTATTGGAGCTTTTAAACACAGGTTGAATAACTACTTTTCAGGTGTGTGATAGCAGAGATTAATCTCCTTTTGAGTACCAGTTGGACCATACCATATCTTACGTCCCCTTTGATTCCAAAATTCTGTGATTCTGTGATTTCTTTTATTTAGACCAAATCTCTCCACAGATACTAAGTTTGAAGATACAGGAAGATATGGCCCAGGCACTTAAAAAATCAGGTTTAGAAATCCAAGTTCTGTATACTATCTCTCTAAACTTATGCAACTAGGTAGAATTATTTCTCAGAGAAGGCAACAATTGTAAAGACAATCAATTCCCTCATTACACAAGTGAGAGAAGACTTATGTCCAGACATATGGTCTCAAACTATTAGAGAGCTATTATAGAGTTAATCATTAGTGGAGGTAGTGTTAAACCCAAGTCTCCTAACTTCCTGCCCATATTCTTGGTATTTTAAGTACCTTTAAAAGTATATTAAGTACTATGCTTTAGTTATATTCTTTCATTACTGTTCTTTAGAGTGAAAGTTACAGTCTACAGTAGCAAGACAATGTTCTGTGTTCTAGAAATAGTCTTTGAAGTCTCCCGGAGGTATTACTGTATTTGTTTGTTACAAAACACATTTGTAAGATGTAAAAGGTGTCAGTGAGTGTCTCTTCCTCAAAAGCTATGTACTCTAAGAGATATGGAGAAAAAAACACATTACTTCCAAGCTTCTTTTTGTGTGGTGTGGAATATAAAACCCTATTTCAAAGTGTATGGAATTTCCTTGCAAATTCACTGTCACCTCAAAACAAACAAAAGCTCTCTCTCCCATTAGAGCATCCTGACTGGATCTCTCCTTTGTGCCTCTCACATTGACTTTATAAAATATGAGGTAACATTTACATAGTGTTTTCAGATTTACAAAATGCCTCATATAAAACAGCATATTCATTCTTCATGACAGGCTTTTGAGGTAGATTATTATTTCCACTTTAGCGATGCTGAAGCTGAGGCTCAGAAAGGTAAAACAACTTTCCTATGGCACATAGCTCCTAAAAAGTGGAAAGATGGTACAAAACTCAGGTTCCTGCTGACGGCAAGTCGAGGAAATCTTTCTACTACACTATGATTCATCTCATTATTTGTATATCTGTTAGACCTCCTTCTACAAAACTTCCTGAGGAGGACAAAGACCATATGTTAACTTGTAATTATTTCTCAGTGCCTCACACATAGTAGGTAATTGCTAAGTGTCTGTACTATTTGAACATATCTTTGATGATGAATTAAAAAGCATCCTTGTTACAGAGCTAAAAAATCTAAATTAAGTTGTTCACATCACAATTAGATTGTGCATAAGCTTTCCAAAACTTGGCAAAATCAAATCAGAAGGGGCTAAGATGAAGCAAACACTGGGGAATAGTAATTCAAGGCTAAATTTCCCTAGCAAAATTAAGGTTATACACACAGAAGGAAAATGAGGTGTAAAGCTGTTCAGTTATCTGAATCGTGCAAAGATAAGCAAAGGATTGAAATGGGGAATAGTTATCCCATTTTTATAGGTTACTCTTATCACTGGATAAAAGCCCAAAGCTTCACTTGATCTTCTACTTGTCACTCCACTAATCAAAAACCTTATTCTTTCAGGTTCAGAGGAGGAAACTCCTTACCAGCAAGCATTTAAGACCTTCTAAGACCTATTTCCTGGTTATTATTCTTGCTTTTTTAAAACGAATTATATTGATATGTTTTATATGACTTCACATGTAAAACTGACATGTTGCTTTTACCTTCTGGTGGAGGAAGGACTGACGAGAGGGAAAGAATTGGGAACAAGCCTTATTTCAGATGCTACCTTCCCCATGAAGCCTTTCCTGATCTTCAACCTCTCCCATGCCTCTCTTCTCCTGCCTGTCACTTCTTTGTTCCTAGATTTTCCTTGTAACATTATATCGTATCCTCTGATAGAAATAGAAAATAAGTTACTTGAGGTCTGAGACCATTTATTTCATTTCTATCTTTTTTTCTTTGGTACTTTATATTTGATAGGTGTCTAAAATGTGTCTTTGGAATTAAAATGACCCATGTGAACAAGCTTGAATTTCACAAAGAATATAATGTGTCTCTCTACCTTACACCTGAAAAAGGAGGTCACAGTGATTTCTTACGCTGAATTCAAATAAATATTTCGCTTTCTAGGCTGCACAAACTATTGGAGAAGTCTTCTCAGTGAACTTTGTTGTCATTTTAAAGTTACAATAATTCAGCAAATCAGGAGAAAATATTAAATATAAATACAACTATCTACAGGTAGAAATTCAAAGGTAAAAGTGTTTTTCAATTTTCTTATGGTCTGATATTATACTTCAAGGTAATTTGCTCCATTAATAAATGTTACTTTCCCTTATTTCTATACCACTCTACTTCTCTCACCCTTCCTTGTTCCCACCCTTCCTCTTGACATTGGAGCATTTTACACAATGTGTCAGAGCCCAGACATATAGTCCTTCCCCACCCCAACCCTGTTCCAACCAAATGGCTGTGTCATCTGCCACTGAAAAACAACCTGAGGCTCTTAAAGAATTGGGCTCTCAATTACCCAACTATGACCATGGGAAGCTGTCCCTTCCTCCTTCATTTGACATATCCCTCAATCATAGAATTCGGAAATGAAATGAACTTCGGTAATTATTTGACATCACTCTCATTTTACTGATGAGGAAGATTGGGATGTCTGGAACTGAAGTGACTTCCCTAAGCTCACACAGATAGGTAGCAGTAGAGTGGACTTGAATCACAAACATATCAGTCTAGGGCTCCTTCTACTCCTACAACCACAATGTATTTTTCCCAAGCCAATACACTAGTTTATTTCACCTTCAAGACCATTCTTAAAATTAGACTGTGAATTGTCCAAAGTCTGCAACACTTTGAAAAAAGCATGAATCTCAGCAAGTGAGTACATCCATGCAGGTCCTTTGTAAGGTAGTCACACAAGCCATTTATTTCCTATACTGCAAATGCCAAAATACAGTGGCTGTTTGTTGATAGGTATCATCTTTAATACACATTGGCATACATGTGAGTACTTAGAAAAGCAAGAAACTCCTCATGTCTCATTCAGTTTCACAAAATTTTGGATGGAAATACTAAAATTATTTTTATGATCTGTATAGAAAATTATCATGGAATATAGTGTTTTTTTCCTTTTTAATTTTTAATTTTTATTTTTTTCCAGATCATGTCCATTTTTAATAATTGTTTTCTGACATTATGCAATCCATGTTCTCTTTCTTTCTCCAACCACCCCTTCACTCTCTCTAAGAAGACAGGAAATATGATATATATTGTACATATATTATCATAAAATACATATTTCTATGTCTCTCATGTAAAACATGACACATACAGCTTACACTAGAGAAAAAGTCATTGAGGAAATAAAGTGAAGAATTATATGTTTCAATCTGCATTCAGATTCAATTTACTCCTTCTGTGGCTATGGATATCCTTTTTTTTATCATACACTCCTTGGAGTTAAGGATTTTTGTATTGCTGATCAAAGTTAGGGTCATTCATTGTTGATCATCATACTTTATTGTTGTTACTGTGTAATCCATTTTCTCCTGGTTCTGCTCACTTCATTTTGTATCACTACATATAAGTTTTTCCAAGTTTTTTTGTGATCATCTCTTTTGCCATTTTTTATTGCACAATAGTATGCCATTACAATCATATACCACATTTTGTTCAGTCATTCCCCAAATTATGGACATCCCTCATTTCCAGTCTCCATGATCTATATCAACACTTCAGGAAAGTGAAGGATTTTTGTTTGTTTATTTTTAAGTATACCACAAAATTCAACAACACAATCCTACTCTGTCTGTTAATTTTTTTAAAATATTTTATTTTGTCTTACACAATGCTGCCTAACAGGCTATCTTCCAGCATGATGCTCCCCATATTAAATCATCAAAGATTGTTCAAAGTAACAATGGAGATACTTCATTTAATAACAAATATCTCATTATTACTATCAAGTGAAGTACATCTAAGAAGTACATTTAAAATTGTTTGCTTGGTTTTTTAACCATTTGTCTTACAATGCAATATTCAACTGGGAGAGTGATTTACAATGGAAAGTAAGAAGCCTCCTGATGTTTCTGATTGTGGATGACACTACAATGATTGCCATAAAGTCCTAGATGGAGAGGGAGGGAGGGAGGAAGGGAAAGCCAAATTTGAATTGTTTTTCCTGACTCCAAGTCCAGGGCTCTATCCACTATAAAATTTAGTTGTCTAGAGGAAGACATTCCATAGTTGGGTGGACCTTCTGTGGAAGGATGTCCACAAACAAAATATATACGATCATAAGTCAATCTAGGAATGCAAATCTCCTAAGTCCAAAATCATTCCTTTTCCTTCACATTTTCCAGGGGGCAATTAATCATTCTGTGACAACTAAAAGAATCAAGATATTTTCGATCCAGGTGCCAAGATGGTTTAAATCCTCTTTAATTTTCCACCAAAAATTGACACATAAGCAGCAAACTATGCTAGTAGACTAATTTCTTGGTACATTTGAACTAGAAGGAACATTAAAGATGGTGTTAGACTAACCTCTTGAGCAGAATTCTGCCCCACTTCCACAGACACACCAACATAGATAAGGGAACTTAAGTCTTGGAGACATTAAGTGACTAGTTAAAAGTCAGACAGGACTAGGGTTTAAAAGCTAGAATCTCTTTATTCTTACTATTCCACATCCCAAAGACACCATACTATGTTCAAGTTGACCAAATACTTGAATAGTTATGGTAACATAATTAAATTACTGAATTCATGGGAACAGTGTAGACACCAAGATTCAGAGTAAAATGGAAAGTTGATGAAATCATCTGGATGATTCAGCTAAAACCTGTCACTAAGGATTTGAGCTAAAATTATCCAGATTGGTTAGGCTGATTGAATTTCGTGGCATAATTACTTACCTCTCTACTTCATTAAGCCTATGCAGACACAGATCCAGTTTGTGATTCAGCAGAAAAAGTGATACAGTAAAATTGGAAACCAACAAATTATATAATTTTAGATATAATAAAAGTTTTCCCTACATTTCAGTTACCTCATTATCCAGAGCTTGAATATTTCTAAATAACTAAGGATTCAATGTTTTATTCTGTTTTAGAAACTATTCTTCCACAACTATGCATATACATTTTGGAACTTCTAGTCTCAGAAGAATCAAATCTGTAGGTGACACAAAGTACAATGGAAAGATACATGTTGGGTATAAAGACATTGTAACGTTACCAATACAGTGATGACTTGAAAGCAAAGAGGCAAAAATAAAATTCTGAACAACACAGAAAACAAAAAAGGGAAAGTGCCCTGGTCCTGTTAAGGGAATGTGTTGAAATAACACACTGATATCATTGAATCAGTAAAACTATCAATGCAAAGAGTAGATATTCCACTTTTACAAAAAATCTAAGTAAGGTTTACCTAGAATTCACACTGCATTGTGCATAAAGAGGGAAGGTACACCCATGTCACAATAGCTCCAGGTAGCTATAATGGAAAAGCTGCAGGATTTGAAATCAATGGTCCTGTGTTTGAATCTTAGCTCCTCTACATGACTTTGTACAAGTCCCTTAACCTCTTTGGGTTTTAATTGTTTTATCTTCAAAATGAGGGGAGTAGACTAGATGATCTACAAAGTCCCTTGCAGTTTGAAATCTGTGAAATTTTTTTCAAATAAATGTGAACAATTTACTAAGGCAAACATAAATTAATTTTAAAAGTCATTAAAACTTGTAAACAGATACTTTTAAAATAATTGTACCTCATTTTTTTTAAATTTGGGCTCAGGGAAGTGTTGCCTGATTTCCTTTCATTGATAATCAGCCATATACTACTCTGTTTGATATTTCTACTATACTTACTATTTTCTTAGTATAGTGTATGGTTTATAACTGTTCAATAAATTATTTCATCATCTATTTATCCATCCTATGTATTATTTGAATTTCAGATAGAAGTTTGAATAGCAAACCCTTTCTTATTTGGTAAGATCCATGAATTCAAGGACAGTTTCTTACTTGAATTTTTTTATGCCAGTCTCCACTCTCTGCATAAATTTTGCTTAATATATATTTGCTGAATGTCAAATAAATGGAAGAAACTTGGACCTCTAATCAATAAAAATATCATTTGTTACTTGTTATAAACAAGTATTGGTATGTCAAAAATTAGTTTCCTAGAACTTTCAGCCAGGTTTACTGAAGAGGAAAATATATTTTAAAGCTAATTTACTTGGTTTCCGTACATAGTTCATATTGGCAAATCTGTTTATACTCACCCCAATATATGTATTTGAATTCTGTAAGGCATTGCCTAATACTGAATTTCAAGGAAAACAGTTTATTTTTAGAGTAGATGGCACTCACAATTGCATTAACTGGTATTCCAAGGCAATTCTACAATATATAGCATGTTCCAGATAAGCTAAGCATATGCAGAGAAATTACTTTTAAATCTAATAGCAAATTCATTGACTCAGCCTATTCAGTCCTTTCTTGAGGGAAAAGAGATTCTGAAAAGTGGACCAAGTATTCAAACCGTGTGGTCAGACTGGAAACAAGAATGAGGAATAAATGAGAAGCTGACTTTCTTTCATGGATCTCATATTATCACTTGTTGCCAGGCTGTCTTTCAGGCTCTCTCATCATAGCTATTATCAAGGTTACAATAAGCACAGGTGCATAGTTGAATACCAAACTATCTTTACTGATATTTAAGAATTCATGTTAAGAAACCTATCTAATACACCTTCGACTACAACAAAGCTTAATAGATGTTTGAAAAGTCAAATCATTCCAGAGGTCTTTAAGTTTTCCTTTTAGTAACAGACTTTTAACTCTAGCAAATTAATGATTTTTGTCCAATGTACATCAGAGAGAGACAGAGAGACAGAGACAGAGAGAGGGAGAAATGGGTTGGGGAGGGAGAGGGAAAGGGAAAGGGAGAGAGGTAGAGGAAGAGAGGAAGGGAATTTTGTTTCTGATAATACAGAGAAGAAAAAATTCTCATGCAGATAAGCACAGTATTAACAGAGATATATATTCACTTAAGATGTCATTTTTTTTATTTGGTATTTTCTCACATTGATATACCAGTTTTCCTAAAGCAAACCAGTTATTATTAATTCTGATTGACTGGCCTTAACTCACATTTTAAAAGCTTTTATGCTGACTGTGTTTCAAAGTACATTTGGCTTATCCCTGCACCCAAATAAGTATCAAACTTCATTGGTACATAGAACTTGAGACAAACATCCAGAAACTGAACTGCACACAATTTTCAGGTATAAAGTCCAAAGCCAAGTAAATGCTTCAGGTTAACCATTCCTGGCATAAATAGGTCCTACCAACCAATGGTGATTTAGAGGAACTACAAAACTCTCTAGCAAAAACAAATATTTCATTTTATACAAATCCTAATTCATTATGATTTATACATTTCTTCCAAGTACTAAAATACATAAATCAATAGAAGCCATGTGGTTATTTTTTATCAATGGTAAACAAATTTTATCATTCAATACTTAGTAATATACCTCACTACTGTATTATTTTTATGAGTCAACTGTAATTGTAAACATTTCAATCTCACAAAGAAAGTGAGAGAGAGAAGAAAATTTGCATATACTAATTTGGCAAAAATTGCTTTCTAAATAACAATGTTTTACCAAGGCCATATTCTGTTTTTCCTTTAGTGCTTTTTTGACAGTTGGAAATGGATACAAGTTGTAATTTACTTGTATCCATTTCCTTCTTTACTAGTGTCCAGTAAAATCATTCAAACAGCATGACAGATAAAAGGCAATAATGAAAAGTGTTTGCAATCCTTAGAGAACTATAATGTGCATTGAATGCAAACAGTAGTTAGGGAATAAAAAAAAAAAAAACTTAACTGATGGGCTGGTAAGACAGCCCCTAAATGTATTTGAGTATACAGCAATGAAAATGTTATGTAAAACCATGTGCATTGATCCAGTAATCCCCAAAGCTCCTCAACCGCCTTTAATTTACCTGAACAGAGGACTGCTTTGAGAAAAATCCTTCTAGACCCTGCCAAAATCTCACTGCAGGGAACAGCATATTTTGGTAGTCATAAAAGCAGAACAACAGCAGAAAGATGTCAAATGTGAGGGCAATGGCAGCTGAAGCTATCATGGCTTTCATGCAAATAATAATCGACAATGTGAAAATGGCGGGCAAAACAGGCAATGAATTACATGGGAAAAGGATAGTCAATTACAGCTATTACCAAAACATCCATAATGTTTCAGAAATAGCCGACTGCACAATCCAAATATTCTTCAAGGTATATGAAACAGAAAATTAACCAGAATGTTTGCATCCAATATGTTTGTTTTGCTAACAAAGTGATTCTGATTAAGTTTATGGTCACACTGGAAGATCACAAGAATTTAACAAAGAGGATTACTGTAAATGTGAAACCTTTCAGCTGTAAACCCAATCATTTATGAAGGAGGCTTGGTAGTTGCTACTCCTCCGTATTCAGTCTTGTCATTTTTGCTCTCTAATTGTAAGGGGACATATTTGTCTTCCTGCTGAATGACTGAGTTCAAGTAGAGAGTTCAGAAGTACTGGAGAAACACTGAAAAGATATCACTTTATGTAAACAATCCCCCACATTTAGTATTACAAGGCTAATTTATTTCCTGGGGGGAAAAGAAAAGTAAAGAAACCATGACTTGAAGGAAACTTTCTTTCATATAACAAAAATAGAGTTTTAGAAGAGTCTTCAATTACCATTGATGATTATCTGTTAGTTACAACATGTTGATCTATGAAATTCTCTACTTTAGCACTTACAGGTCACAACCCATAAAATGCCTTTTGATCTTATTTGATTCTTTTCAATGCTGTTTTTTTCAACCCATGAAACATATACAATTCCTTTCTACATGAAAAAAAATTCACTTTCCCTTCTATATTTTCAAAAACATAAACTTTGCCTGTTTTTTTCCTAAGAGCCAAGATATTGTTATTCACTCAATTTTCATAGACCCTGAAAGTGAGGAGAGGGCCCCCAAAGTGGGAATTACTAGGGGTAGAAGGGAAGAGTAACAGCCACTGGACTAACCTTAAGGGAAACAAAAAGTGAGAAATGGCTAATAACTACCAAGAAAGACCAATATTTTTGTTAGCATGCCTTTGAGCTGCTCAGATATGATATCAGATATGATGATGTCATTAATCTCATCATTCCAGTAACATGCCTTTTGTTTTAGGATATTCCATTATCCTCAGTTTCTAGATGGAGAAGTAAGATATTCAATAAAAGCAAGATATAACTGCTCATTCAGCATAATAATGAATTCTGGTTACAGGTTTAAAAATTTTAAAGGACATAATACTGCTATTAAAATTCATATGCTTTTAAAGGACTATACTTCAAAACTTAATCTCTTTTTTAAAAATTCATCTTATCTACATGTTTTATATTGAAAAACAAACAAGCAATCCTGCCTTAAAATGGCATTTCAAGGACAAGCATTGAAGAAAAATCCATGTAAATAAGGAATTGTATTTTACAGAACCCTATAATTTTTTTTTACTTCTACAATAGTAGCAAATATTCAAAGAATAAAACCAGGATTAGTCAGTGTGATTTCTAATTCACCTTATTCCTCCTTGTTTAAAAAGTTTCTGTTATATATTTTAACCAAAACTGTTTTCTTGCTACATCCTTTCATTACATAGAAAAGATTATTATAGTAAGGCTGGTTTGTGAATGATGGGCTTTCGACCTTTGGTTATAAAGAAAAAGGGCAAGCCTACAAGTTTCTTTCTGCTCTTAATAAAACTTTTTTTCATACAAAGAATACCCAGGCTTTACAAACCTAACTTTGGAGAACTAGAAGGCAGGTTATATTTTTATCAAAATAATTTTTATCAAATTGATATATATATATATATATGTACATGTATGTGTGTGTGTGTGTGTGTGTGTGTGTGTGTGTGTGTTTGAGGCACTGTGGTGTAATGAATAGAGCAGGTCACTGAGTCAAGGAAAGAAGGAAAAAGAATTCTCATTTATATAGGAACTACTATAGACAGAAAGTGCCCAAACTGCAGTCCTCATAGAACATGTGAGCTCCCCTGCCATACTCCAGTTAGGGGAGGGAAGAAGCACTCCCATTAGGCTGCTGGGCAGAGGGGTGGGTGATATGAGAAATGTCATCAAGTGCTCCTGGAAAGGAAGAAGGGAGCAGCCCCCTCAAGCATGGTCTCAGTGCCATAGGTTTGCCACCACAGTGCTAGGATATCCCATTTGAACCTCACAAAAACCCAGCAAGTAGCATTGTTATCTGCATTTTATAATTTATAAATACAGCAAACACTGGTTAAGTAGCTTGACAAGAGTGACATAAGTGAGTCCAGAGCAAAACTGAGGTCTTCATATCTCTTGTTGTTCAGTCATTCTTTTGTTGTCACTCTTCATATTATTCCATTTGGAGTTTTTTGGCAAAAAATTAGAATGGTCAGCTATTTCCTTCTGTAGTTCATTTTACAGAAAAGGAAACTGAAACAAAAAGTGACTTGCCCAGGATCATACAGCTAGTAACTGGACAAATTTGAACTCAGGAAGGTCCTGACTCTAGATCTGTAGTTCTACCCACTGTACCAGCAACTGCCTGTGGAAGCTAAAAGGAAGATCTGGTTTCAAGTTTCTCCTCTGGCTTACTGAGCCTGGAAAAAGTTATTTGATTTCTGGGTGGCCCAGAAAATGATTTAAGATTAGAAATCACAGAACAGTTACAGATCTGCTTTCTTATAGTTTCCTTAACCACCTTTCACTACCACAATGAAATCACAGTTCTGAGTCATATTCCCCTGCAGAAGAATATAACTAGATGTATGTATTTATTTTCATAGTTGGAGAAGATAAATTAAACAAAGGGAAGTTCCTTTTTATTCTAAAGCTACTGACACACCTCCTTTGCTGGGAATTTCATCAACTCTCATTTGCTTAACAAAAAAAAAAAGGAAATTAATGCTGCCTCTCAGAAAATTAGATTGGTTCCTCATAAGACATGGAAGTCAAATCCATAAGCATTTAATAAGTGATTCTTTATGAGATTATGAAAAACACTTCTCACAATCCAAAAGAAATAGACTAGAAAATTCAATGATATAAGTGATCAAATCCTTTACTTTTTCCATTTTTCAAGTTGTTTCTGAGGAATAAGGACTAGTCAAAAGTCAGAAGTCAAAGCTTTAACAACAACAATACCTGCTGATGATACTACTAGTACTAGTACTACAACAACTACTACTACTAATTTTTTATTTTTGCCCATCGATCAATCAGACTAAAATTTGAGGACTGGAACATAAACTATTAGAGCTGGCAGAGACCTCAAGGGTCATTCCTTTTATAGATGATTAAAAGAAGCCTAGCCAGGTTGTGATTAGTTAGGGATTTCCCTTAAGAGCATACATATCATCAATTTTCCTTTTCATGCTAAAGACAGACTGGGTTAACACAGATAGTAGAGCTAAATAGGTCTAGATGATGATGATGATGACAACAGCTCCATCAATAATAATCACAATGATGATGACAACAATAATATAATAGCTGACATTTATATAGTGTTTACTTTTTTCAAGGCACTAGGCTAAGCACTTCACATATTATTTCATTCCATCTGAACAATAACCTTGTGACTGCTGTTCAGTTGTTTCAGTTGTTTCTGACTTCATAACCTCATCTGGGGTTTTCTTGGCAAGGATAGTGGAGTAGATTGCTATTTCTTTCTCCAGTTCATTTAACAGATGAGAAAACTGAAGCAAACAGGGGTAAGTGACTTGCTCAAAGTCACAAAGCTAGTAAATGTCTGGGTCCACATTTGAACTTACATCTTCCTGACTCTAGACCCAACACTCTTATCAACTACCACCTAGCTGTCTCTGATCACTGAATTGATCATCTCATCAAAGTCAAGACTCCTAATTTACAAATAATTTAACTAATGTTATCAAATAAGATAACAAAGGTAAAGCACCTTGTTCTTCATAAAGAACCACTATTGTTATTTACATTGATGACAGAGGAATATACTCACAAAAAACATGAAGGTAAAATGAGACATTTCAACATCTGCATTTTTTTTTCAGGAGAAAGTTTTACCCAAGATTTTAGAACTTAACAACACTTAAACAATTTCACAGCAAAAGGAAAAAATCCAGTAGTTCTTGATTTATTGTTTTCACATAAAACAAAAAAGGTTTCTCAATGGTCTTCTGAAATCAGGCTATTGAAAAACCATTTTATATCAACAGAGTATAGAATTAAATTCTAACAGACCTCCAACATTAAAAAAAAAGAACAAGCATTGATTTATGAAGGACCTACTCTTTCCCAGGCACTGTTTTAAAACCTAAATATTATTTCATTTTATTCTCCAGTTCCTTGGTGTAAGGTGCTATTCATAGCCCAGTTTATATATGAGGAAACAGAGGCAGGCAGTGTTTAAAGGTTTAAGAAACGCTACCCAACTTTTAAGTGTCCTTTATAGGATCTGAACTCAGGGCTTCCTGATTCCAAGTCCAGAGCTCTATCACATCATCACCTAAATGCCCTTATATTTAAGCTAGCCTATGTTTGGATTTATTCAAATTTTACCCACTTTCGTCTTCTCATGAATATGATAACCAAAGGAATCTGTAGTTATAAGTATGGCACAAGGAAAGAGAGAATAGCCAAAAATGGAAAATAAAAGGAGCCTGAGAAATACTCTACAAACTATGACGCTTTTCTCCAAAGAGGAAAAAAGCTGCAATTGTAAGGAGATTCTACCCATGAAGAAGATAGGGATTTTCTGGTTAAACATTATTCTCACTTAGCTCATTTTATTTTTGTTTTGTCTTCATACACACTTTAAGGTTTGAAAAATAGTTTACATATTTTATCTCACTTGAGCCTCACAGCAGCTTTTTGAGGGGGATTTGATTATTATATCAAGTCCGTTGCTATCAATTCAGACAGAGGCTCAGTGCAGTTAAGTGACTGGCCCAGAAAACTAATGCATTTGAGACAAAATTCAAACCCAGACCTTTCTCTCTCCACTTTTGGGGTTCTATCCACCAAACCATTTATTTCTATGTCACAAATCATGGAAAGCTGCGTTTCTGATTTTCCTCAAATTCAAAGTCTCCTATATACACTAAAAAATAATTATAGGGGTAAAAGGTGGGATGAACTATGAAGTTCTTGAGGACTTAATGGGAATTGATATATTCATAATTCCTAGTGCTCAGAACATTTCCCATGCTTGTAGAACAGGCATGAATGTTCTGTCTGTGCAAGATAAAAATCTGAAATTAGATGTTTCTTATTTCTGAATCAAAATATTAGGGCAGAGAAAGGTGAAAGCATTCTTACTAAATAATTGTATTAGGACAGTACAATTAAGAATCATAGTCAAGCCTTACACTTTTATTTAAACTACTTATAATTGGAACCATCTAGTAATAATCTTATTTAGAATCTTTCCTTCAAAAATTCTTAACTTACGCTGCCATCTGTTCACCATAACTACTCTCACTCACTCACACACACACACACACACACACACACACACACACACACACACAGAGCATTACTTCCCATATTCAGTGCTATGTATATCTCTTGTCTATGCTCAGAACAGAGCTATTTTGGTCTCAGAATTTCTTTGTGTAGGTTTATGATGTTACATAAATAAAAAACATGGTAAAAGGCAGATTTTTTTGGGTAAATATTCAAGTTATTGAATTATCCCCAAAAGCCCCTGCTAACCTTATCTTTCTATTGCACAGATCAGATTGTTACTCATCTGTTCAACAAACTTCCCTGGCTCCCTATTGCACCAAGTAAACTTCAAATTCTTCTAATTAGCTATAATATCTTCCCCATAGCCTCCAGCTGTGATTTTCTTGCATTTTTATCTCCTACTATTCCCTTCATTCCAACTCCTCTATAAACTTTTGTCCAGGGAAATGAGACTGATCTTTGTTCATTAATCTCCTTCAACTAAAACAAAACACAAAACAACCTCCATTTCACACTACCTATCCTTCAACCCATCATTCTGATCTAGTTTCTTTTTTACAATTAAGCTCCAAGCGGGGAAAAAATATCTATACATCTGGTCTCCAGTTTCTTGGTCTTCATTCTCCTCTAGAGGCATCTGGAGGTATAAATAAAAGATCACTTGACTTGTCTGGAAGATCTGAGTTCAAATCTAGCCTCACATTTATTAGCTTCATGACCCAGAAAATGTCCCTGAAACTAGTTGCCTACATTTTTCCAAATGGAAGATGGGGATAACAAAAGCATTTGCCTTACAGAGTTGTTGTGAAGATCAAATGAAATTTTTGTAGTTTAGTAATATTTCATTCATGTGTGACTCTTTGTGAACCTATTTGGGGTTTTCTTAACAAAGATATTGGTTTACCATTTCCTTTTCTAGCTCATTTTACAAATGAAAAACTGAGGCAAACAAGTTAAGTGACTTGTCAAGGATCACTCAGCTTCTGAGAGTCAGAGGCCAGATTTGAACTTAAGAAGAGAGGTCTTCCTGACTCCAGTCCTGGCACTTTATCCATTGGCCCCACCATTTGTAAAAAGCTCTTACTACAGTGCCTAACACATAATAGGTGTCATTTAAATATTTATCTGCTTCCTTTCCTTTCCCTTCCCTTCTCGACCTTTTGAAATTAAGCTTCTGCCCTTATTACTCAACAGGATGTTACTCTCTCCAAAATTACCAATGATCTCCTAATTTCCAAGTCTAATAGCCTTTTCTCAGACCTCATCCTTATTGATATCTCCTGTAGCATTTGACACTGCTGAACACACCAGTACTCTTGAATATCATCTTCCTGGCTTATTGTAATGTGGTGCTCTCATCATTCTCCTACCTCTCTGATCTCTTTTTCTTCTTTTAGAAGGCCCAACATCCATTTCCTATCTCCTAAGAGAGGTAGTATGCCCGAGCTCTATCACACTAAGTTATTTCATCAGTTCCCATTGGTTTAATTATCACCTCCAAGTAGATGACTCCTAGTTCCGTGTGTCAAGCCCTAGCCTTTAGAGCTTTGTCCTGCACCACCAACTTCCTATTTGACATTTCTAAATGAGTGTTCCATACATACCTGAAACTCAACATTTCCCAAACGTACCTCATTATCTTTCCCATAAAACCCAAGTTGCCCAGGTTTCTAACCTCTGAGTAATCCTCAAAGCTTCAGTCTTCCTTAAGCCAGCTCTTGGGATTCAATTGCCAAGTCTTGTTGATATCAGGTCCACATCTTTATTACTCATGTAGTCATCATCCTACTTTGGAATCTCATTTTCTCTTGTATAAACTAATCAATGAATCAATGAATGAAAGATTTAGAAAGTACTTATAAGCAAAGCACGCCATTCACTACTGGGGATACAAATAGAAAAACAGTCTCTTCTCTCAAGGAGTTAACATTCTAGAAAGGGAGAAAATATATAGATAAATATTTTTATCTATGTGTACATATATTTTATATATGTATTTTTATATTTAGATATACAATATATATGTACCTATATAAAAATATATGTGGTTTCAGCTTCAATTTAGATGGAAAGCTCCCATAGTCCTGGAAGTTCTGTAGCAATGCAAAGAAATATTGATACCATTTCTTTAAAGTCAAACATACAAGTTCTTAATATTAAACCATTTGAAAGTGCTAACTTTCTTTCCTGGGTTTTCAGTAGCTGTTGCAATACCTGCAAGAGCAGTTGCCAAGCTGCATCTCCACAGGGGTCAAAGTCTCCTAATTGTGATTGCCTTCTAATTGGCTTATTTGCTTCCAGTTCCTCTCCTTTCCAATCCATCTTCCACTTAAGCTGCCAAAGGGATATTCCTTTAGGATAGGTCTGTCTATTCCCTGGAAAGATCTCCTACCTTGTCAATTCCCTGGCTTCCCTCAAAGCTCAACTAAAGTGTCACTTTCTACATCAAGCCTTCCCTGGTCCCCTAGACTGCAATAAATAGCAATCAATGTTAGGTCACTATCACAGATTGTTGGGTTTGGGGTTTTTGGGCTTGTTAATTCTAGCACATAATATATGTATGACTGAATCTCCTACCTCCCTGTCCCTCTTCAGGCTGTTTCCTATTTCTTCAATGTCCTCCACTCCCCACCTGCACCCTTTTTTACCTCTTGAATTTTTGACCATTTTCTAACTCAAGTCAAATGTAATTTCCTCCAGGAAAACCTACCTGATTCCTCAGGTCTTAAACAACTTTTCTACTCAGACCTCACCAAGCATTATTTTGCATTTCATTAAATACACTACTCCCTTTTGGGGGGCAAGGGTATGTCTGTCTGTCTGTCTGTCTGTCTCTGCCTCTGTCTTTCTCTCTCTCTCTCTGCTGATTAGCCCAGGGCACTAAGATTTTAACTACTTAGCTCATGCTTACAAAGCTAGTCTTTGTCAGAGGTAGAACTTGAATTCAGTTCTTCCAGATTCCAAAGCCAGTACTATTTTGCTGCTTTATCATGGAACATTTTACACCAAGGTTATTTGTGGCTTTATTTCATCTCCATGCAGGAGATAACCAAGACTATGCTTTAAATAAATGCATATCTCTCTCAACATCATTGAATAGTGTTTTATACAAAAGATGTTCAACTGAAATATTTTGGGTAGCTAAATCTGTGAAAGTGACTTATTACCTTTTGAGAAGTTTTTATCTTTTTGGAATTAATTACACATTAGCTGCAACATCATATTCGTTTGTATCTTTTCTTCTGCATCTTGCAAAATAATTTAGCACTTGACACCAAAAAGAATACTTTCCTTATGTGTTTTCCACCATGTTAGGATCATACAGATGTGATTACAGAGATAACTTTGTTTAACAAACCTCCCTCCATAATTATCCATTTCAACTTTAATGGATCCATGTTCTCATTAAGAGTACTCCTTGGAACCATGAATGCTAGAATCCATCAATGTCCTTTCATACTATGTGATTCTCACTCATGTTCTACCACAGGTTTTCTAGAGGAGTTCCAAACATGCCAAATATCTTCCTCTAGGTCTTTTTTTCTTTTGTGGACATCAGAACCATACATGTGGGATCGCCAAATGTTTTCTCTTTCATCACATATCATCTTTCTTACTGATCAGATATTCCCCCAATGACATTATCCTTTATACCACTTCTTGTAAATATTATGCAGCTTTCTTGGGTCTATCACACAGCTCTCAAATGTACTGAGTCACCCACAACTCTGTAATGTTCCAAGAAGTACAGTCATATAGCATGGCTTAGAGAACATTTAGACTTATTTATTTTTTTCCTGCCCAGAAGCACCGTGTAATTTCCCAAATCCAATCCAGACTACTCCTATTAAGTTTTAGACCCAAATCTCTGTCCATCAGCATGCATGTGCAAGAATCCTAGAACCACAGATTTAGAGGTTGAAGGGAACTTAAAGACCTTCAAATACCTCTCTCATTTTACAGGTTTGGAAAGTGAGCCACAGAAAAGTTAGCTGATTGGCTCTAAATGACAGAGCTAATAAGTATATGAGTATATTCTTGATTCCAAATATAAATGCCCTAGAGAACATACTTATATTCTAATTAAATGAATAGCTTATCTAGTTGCATGTGGAAGTCTGGTTTACCATAATATGTATCCAGTTAATTTTTCTCATATAGACTGTTGAGTGATTTTTCAATAAATGAATCACTTTGAGGAGATACTAGCATACACCTTGATGCAAACATCAAAGTATCATTTGCAGACAAGAACATCTGATTCTCATCATCAATACCAGGCAGGACATTGTCAAACTCATGGCATTAATTCCAGTATCACACAGAGACTTCTTTATCTCTATAAACACATTAAGAAAGAGAAAACTACCTTAATACAAGAAAAATCAAGAAAAACCCAAGAGAATTCGAGATTAGTCTATCCACAAATGAACATCTGAGCTGATAAAGAATATATGTGATCCAGACTGTACCATTACAATATATAGTAAAATCAGCAAGAGTAATAGAAGGCTCAGTAGGCTTCCAAACTTCCAGATATTCTTTCAGAAAACTGAAACAACTTTTATAACAAATTGATACAATATTCTTCATTACATAAAAAAGTTAGCAAGTCACACATACACCCTAACTCTTTTACTTCACCAAGGTGGAAAGCATGAAACAATGTCCAAAATCTCACCCTGATCAATTTAGTCTAGTGTACTTATAGAGAATTAGATGTTCAGTTAATGAAATCCTATCATCATACTTCTGGATTATCACTTATGGTGCATTTGTTGTTGTTTAGTTGTTTCAGTCATGTCCAATTCTCTTTGTATTCCCTTTTGGGATTTTCTTAGAAGAGATAAAGGAGTGGTTTGCCATTTTCTTCTCTAGCCATCTTACAGATCAGAAAACTGAAAGGAATAAAGTTAAGTGACTTGCCTAGGATCACACAGATAGCAAGTATCTGAGGTCAGATCTAAATTTACAAAGATGAGTCTTCCTAACTCCAGGCCAGGTACTCTATCTACTGTGCTACCTAGCCACCCTAAAATATGGTGTGCACATCAATATAAAAAAAAAGTTGAGTTTATAAAGTAATTGTAAGAACCTTTAAAGGGAAGTACTCCCAGAATCTGCTGTATAGTTTGTCTTTAAATATAATTAAGGAATTCCCAAGTGTGGACACTGCTGCTACTGCAAGAAGAGATCCTATCCCTTCTAGAAATCATTAAGTCCAGGGTTTTTTCTAGATGGGTTGGGGGGAAAGGGATGAAAGGAAGATTTTATTGGAAATGAAATTGTTCTGGAAGTACTGCAAAATGCCAATGTGAGTTACACACACACACACACACACACACACACACACACACACACACACACAGGAATGCAGAAAATGAAGAAAGCATGGATACTCGAGTTTGAATCTTGGCTTTTACGTTTACTTGAGTGATATTAGACAAACCACTTCATTTTCATAGTCTCAGTTTCCTTCTGTATAAAATATGGGTAATAATACTTATATTCCTATCTCACACATCTATGACAGAAAAGACAGAAAAGGATGGTATAGAGCTACGAGTATTATGGCACAACACAAAATAATAGGGTCTCTAATTTCTGGAAAAAACATTATCTTTTGTCATAAATATTTTACCTGGGAGGGGATCATATTTATTGGTTGAGGGAACTATGAAGACAATCTCATTCAGCCTCCTAATTTTGCAGAAGAGAAAACTGAGGCCCAAGAGGTAAGTAACTAGCCTAAGAGCAGACATTTAATTAATGGCAGAACTAGACCTTAAAAATTAAGACTCTCTAACCCTCAATCTAGAGTCAAAACTTATGTTTCCTTGAGAATTAAAATGTCACGTCAAAATCTATACTGCCATTAATTTATGTTGTTTCCATTATGACTACCATAAAAATACTACTTAAGAATTGACTAATATTTAAAAATCACATTAAAAGAAAATTAATAACCTTCTAATAAAACTTTGTTATATTAATAAGCACAAAATCATCAATATTACAGTTGTCTATTATCAGTAATCAGTCTTTTATTTTTTAATTTTTTTAAATTCTTACCTTCTGTCTTAGAATCAATACTGTGTATTGGTTCCAAGGAAGAAGAGTGGCAAGAGATAGGCAATGGTGGGGCTAAGTGACTTGCCCAGGGTCATACAACTAGGAAGTGTCTGAAGTTTACAGATTTCAACCTAGGACCTCCCATTGCTAGGTTTGACTCTCAATCCATTGGGCCACCCAGCTCCCCCCCAGTAATCATGCTTTAAAATTTGTGATTGCAAGTACTGATCTCATTATCAAAATCAGTGACTATCATTATATAAGATATTTTAGCCATGTGATATGGCAGGGAGGTGAAATAACTTAAGAATATTTATTTTAAGGTCTATATAAAAGAAGTTTCTGTGTTTTTCTAACTCTTGTTTCACTGAAAGTGCAGTAAGTATATAACTTCAGTGAAGAAGCCCACTTAGGGAAGGATCCAACTGAACAAAAAGTAACACCCAAGGATGGCTTATTTATTCTGTGATCAACAAGGGAGAAGGGAAAAGAAAGAAAATTTTGGTTTATTTCCAAACATCCCAAAACATCATGTTTTTATGTTGGAAGCAACCTTAGAGAGTCTTTATATGGTGATTCTCAAAGTATAATCCAGGGACTTCCTAAATCTCTTTCAAGGGGGTCCACAAGGTCAAAAATTTTCACAATGATATTAAGACATTTTAATTTCTAGTAACACTCAATATCAGTAGATATAACCCATACAAACAAAAGCTCATGGAGGGTGGTACTAACTATTGATTTTTTATATTCAATACCAAAAACACTTAGGACCGCTTATCTTTTTCCACAAAAAGAAACTTGAAGCCCAATATCCAATGGCATTTCCTTTCTCCTTACTGCTTTACATCATATTTAGTTTTTGCATGTTACACACTCCTTTATTCTAAAAGACAAGTTTCTTGAGAGCAGGGACTATCTCATTGTTCTATAGTTTAACCTACACCACCCTGTATAGATAGATATTTAATAAATATGAAGAGATGGCACCAGATGGAATTCAAAGAGGCAACATGACTTCCCAAGATCAGATGGCTACTTGTACATTAGAAAATGCACAAAACTCTAAGTCTCTTTCTTGATTTCAGTCTTTCCACAACAGTTGTATGGACATTTCTAACTCCATCATTTCCTAAATATTCTGGTGAAACCTTTTTTTTTTTGTTTTAAAAACAGAAAGCAACTAATATCAGCCTTAAAAATAAAAGCACCTACTCTTACACCTTCTGGGAGGACATTCCAGCCCTTACTTGCAAAGTCTGTGCCAAAGCTGAGAAGCAAATAACCTGTATCAAGATTTCCTTAAAGTGTATAACAGTCTTTAGAAGCAGATAGTTTCCTCCCACTATCTCTACCCTCACTGAGGATCATTAACTCTATGTTTGCTTGATTTCTGAGAATATTGTAGCAAGCAAGACAAGCAAGACATCTAAGACAAAAGGAAGGTATTGAGGTAGTTTCTCTGCCAAAAATTAAAAAAATATATAATATATATATATATATATGAAAGAAGAGTTCCACATTTTAGTTGATTGTCCCTTACCAAATTTTATCATTACTATACAAATAATATGCAATAAAATTATCAAATATATACATGCTTAGAAAAGTGTCACATTACAATCATGATATAATAAATTAGTCAATGAATTCAACAAAATTTTAAAAATATTAGAAAACTTAGGAGGCAAGCATCTAGTAAAATGGGTAAACCTTTTTTATGAAGGATTAATGAATGACAAGGAATGGATGAGTTGAGGTTTGCAAGGATGGAGGTATATAGTCCATCATAAACATCATCATAATCATCATCCTTATTTAAATAACACTTTAAGGCTGACAAAATGCCTTAAATATAATCTAATTTTATTTGGGGGAAGAATGCTAGGTGCTATTATTATCCTCACTTTATAGATGAAGAAATTGAGGAATGGGAAAGTTAAGTGATTTATGCAGAATAAAAGAGCTAGCTAGTGTATAGGTCATATTTGAATTCAGGTATGTTTGATTTCAAGTCCAGTATTCTATCCACTATATCATATAGCTGTTTCTCATCAGTGAGATCACAGATCCAATAGAGAGACTTTAAACATTCTTCTTTGCCTTAAATAATCCTCCTAATGCACAGAAAACACATTTGTTCCTACTTAGATAGAAAGCCCACATAAAAGTTGTTCCTACAAGTGTGAGTAATTTATATGTGTATAAATACCTCACATGAGATATATACATGTGTGTAAAAAGATATACATGCATGTGTTATATATACAGATATTTCATGAAGAAGGTTGTTCCCTCCCCACTCCCTTAAGTCTTAATGATAACAAGAACAGGCAAGAATGATGTCTTAGCCAAAAAAAAAATAAAGATTGCTCTTGAACGTTTTCTTTTCATAAGAAGAAACAGAACATTTTTTACACCTCTACCAAACTGTTCTCCCTTAGTAGCTTACATGTTTAAAAAAGTTAGATGGGGGACCTAGGAAGGATCTAGAGCCATTCACAAGGACTTCAAAGCTGTCATCTAAGAAAGTGGTCCACTACCAGACTCAATCAAAAATACAATTTTCAATCAAACAGGGTGGTAGAGGAGAAATAGTAACAGAAGGGGATTAAGGAAGCCACCATTTTAATTCTAGCTTTACTAGTAACTGCCTGGGTTGCCCTGGACAGGTTGCCTAACTTATCAGCCTTTCAGTTTTCTCATAAATAAAAGGAAGCATTTGAGCTAGATTTTGATTTTCTTTCAGAAGGATTTCAATAGCTCTAAAACAAATACATCATAAATTTCTTTCACTAAAAACCTATTCTAACTTTTTTTTATATCATGGAGGTGACCCACAATCCTCATAGAGCATGTCAGAAAAAGGGAGCTCTGGCAGACCCAAACAAGCTGAGAAAGCTTCCAGAATGTTCCTTGGTTACTCAGTTGTTTTTTTTCTGTTGCCAAGAGACCAGACTCAGTTTACAGGGTCTCAGCAGGGGTAACAATAGGTTATGTGTGAAGGAATTGTTTTCTGTCACAGCAATTTAGGAAGACATTTTCATAAGAAATTAGACTTGTGTTATATACTGGAAAGATTATTCACCCTGATAGATTCTTTAATATACACTGTGTATATACACTAATATTTCTTTGAAATATATATATGTATGTATATGTATATATGTGTGTGTTTGCATTTAAGTATATACACATATGTATATAAAAACAAATATTCAAGGAAATATATGTATTTATATATATTTACATATATATATATACATATATATATATATATATATATATTTGTGCATGCACTTGCAGGTTCACTAAAATAAGTAGGGGCTGTGTAAACTTCTAGGCCAGTGGATTAGGAAAAATTTGTGTAATCTGACATTTTCCTAACCTTGCTCATCAAAGTATTCAGTCCTGAATGCTAGCTATGGCAATGTAAACTATTTTTGATGTGGTATCTTTCAAAGCCTGCTAAATATTCAAAAGAAAAATAAAGAGGTTTTGTTTCCAAATGCCTTTACAATTATATTTCCCAGTTGTTATTGACAGCATTTTTATGTGTTTGTGGTCATACACTTTTATTTTTCTCAAGAGCTTGCTGTAAAGGACAGAACATAGTTTTTGACAAATGCAGTCCTATTGAATTGTTACGTGTCTGTCATTCTCAGAATAAATGGATTATTTCAAAGGAACTTACTTAATTAGACATAAAAACATGGGCCTTTATTCGATTTTTCAACAAAACATAATCACATTTTTATTACTTCTACTTTAGTATATACATTTTTAATATTAGCATCAATCACTAAGGGACTGATGATTCAAGAAATATTTGGATGTATGTCTTTTAAAAGCAGCTGCTAGGTCATAAAAATTCTTTGAAATAAAACTTATCACTCAAAATTTCACACAATGATACACATTCTAAAAAGTTTCTCACTGAAATTAGCCATCTGTACAGCATAATTTGCCCTCTATACCAAATAGTCTTTAAAGATAGTGCAGCATACAATTTAATAACGGCCAAATCCTAATCTAACACCATTTTATATGCTAGATCACAGAAAATGGCATGAAATCAAATAACTGTTGTGTTAATTGCTAGTCCTGGAGAAGAAATTAAAGATTATAACTTTCCTCTATTATGATTCCTTATTTACTGAACATTCAAGGAATGGAATGGATTGAGCAACTTGACATGAGTACAGCTTTCCAAAGATTTTAGAAATCTTAGTCTGTGACCAAGAATACTATAGAATATTTTAATTTAACCAAATCAATCAATAACCAATTATTGAGAGCTTCTGCAAGAGACTGTGCTAGGCCCTGGGGAGAAAAGACAAATTAAATATTCCAAGCCCTCAAGAGGAGTACATACTACAAAAATTTAAAACACACTAGAAATATGGGAATTATAAAATAAGAAACTAATGGAATTTGTTGGAAATTCATGTTTTACAAGTCAGGATCAACTTTAGGGAGAAAAACCGAGGCTCTCAAATCTTTACAGCACTCAGATGTAAAGCCAGCAGCCCCAAAGACACCTTTTGCATGCTGGTGAAACCTACTGGCCCACTTGTTGGAAGAATGCTCTTATATGCATAAAATAAAATGCACAAGATTACAAATAAAACTAATTACATTGAAATTGATGTAATTTTTTTCCCATTCAAATTTATAGACCTCTTAAAGTCAATGGACCTCAAGTTAAGAACCATTGCTCTTTAAGCTTGCTTTTTTTTTAAGTCCTTCATTCAAGAGGTAGTTTATTTCTTAGTTATTAGTTTATTTCTTAGCTTCTCTATACTCTGGCAAGTCAATTAGTTAGTCAGTCCATCAAGGAGACATTTTAAGTGTTTAGTATGTGACATGCACTTAGCTAAGTACAGAATATGTTTAAAAAAGAGGAAGAAATGCCTCTGTTCTCAAGGAACTGAACTCACAATGTATGGGAGAAAGCAACATGCAAACCACTGTGAGATATATGTGGAGAGGGGGAAGATGATGAAATATATATGTACACACATATACATATATGTGTATGCATATGTGTACATATGTGTATGCCTATACACATCTGTTAGATGTGCAAAACACCCACACAGGAGAAATTGGAGATAATGATAGAGGGAAGGTAGTAGCATTAAGGGGTATAAGGAAAGACTTCTTGGAGAAAATGGGATTTTAGCTGAGAACTTTGGGCAACTAGGGGAGTCAGAAGGTAGAGGTGAGAAGGAAGAAAGTTCTAAGCATGGGAGACAGCTAATTATACTTACGAATATTTAGGGAAGCAGATTTGATAGAAAAGAATAAAACATAAGAATACTGGAGAGGTAGAAAAGAGCCAAGTGATGAAAAGCTCTTAATGCCAAACAGAGAATTTTATATTTGATCTGAACATTATTAAAAGCGAACTATCATCATTTCCATTTTGCAGATATGGAAAATGGCTCCCAAAAGAGGCTAAATGATTTGTCCAAGGCCACAGAGCTAAGAGAAACTGAAGCGGGCTAGGAACCCCCATCCTCCTGACTATTAAGTCTGGTACTCCATCCAAGACGACACATTACTCCGATGAACAGCAAAGTCGATTGGCTCTGAAATCATAGTTTTTAATATCTCGTGGCATTCCTATCAGGCTACTACCACACCAGAGGTTTGGCTATAGAATGATTCCCAGATTGTACCTTTACACATATTACTATCAGGGCACGACCATTCCCTGATCAGCCAGTATTGAACAAACGTTTGTCTTCATGCCAACCTGTGGTTCTATCTAAAACAAAGCAAGGACTGAAATCTATCAATATTATTATTTTTTCCCCAAGGCTAGAGACAACATCGGCGGCTGAACTTGAATACAAGACCTAATAAGCCTAACAGACACACTATCTTTCAAATAATTTTTGATCCATAGTTATTCCATTATTCCTCATTGGACAATTTCTCCAGTTCTTTGCAATGGCTGTTACCATTGAAGAGGTAAAATGCCAACCGTGAGGTTTATTTTGTTAGCTATCCATAGTCTCAGTTAAGGGGTCCACATGAATAACAATAGATAAAATGATATATAACCTCTAAGGAATCTACTGCTATTTGGCAGCCTTAAAGAGCCCTCTTAAAACTAAAACAAATGAATTCTTTTTTATGCAAGCTTTTTAGGTCACTGAGGACCCTGAGTCCTCAAACAACCACAACTAGGAAAGCCTACCATGGACAGACTTGACTTGTTTCTGAGCACATGAAAAGATGCACAAAGTATACTTAAGTTTTTCTTCAGCTAAGCTGAAGTCAGTCCTAATAAGTAGAAAAAAAGGGGTAGGTGGAAGGCATTATTGAATAATCAAGTGCTTGCTTGAGAGCCAGCAGACTTGAATTCTAATGATCAGTTCAACTGCCAAGTAGCTGTGTGGTCTTAGGCAATTCATTTCATCTTTCCAGGCCTTAATACGGAGTGTGGGTTGGAGTGTTAGCCTGAAATTTTTTAGTCCTTTTTGATAATATTTCAATATAATTTTTGCATCCCTTTATAATCCCATCTATTTTTAAATGCTTTTTAAAACGCTGTTCTTACAACTGGTCCATGGGCTTCAGCAGAATGTCAAAAAGGATCCATGAAACAAATAAACAAAATGTTAAGAACCTTTGGACTGAAGGATCTCTAGGGTCCCTTCTCTCTCTAAAATTCCATAAACTGATAAACCTATAATTATCTTTTATAATCTTCAAGGTTTACATCACCACCCCAGTGACTTAGAGGCTTCTCAGAGAAAGTATCCTCATCTTCACTGCTATTAATAAAACATCCTCCAATTGTTCTGTTCATGTTTGCTGATTCCACCAATAGCAGTTATGTGAAACATTCATAAAACAAAAAAGAACTCGCAGAAGGAAAATCAGATTTATTTTGAACATTTAAAATAATTTGATACTATAACCCATTGGGAAATGGAATCTAAGTAACAAATTTTTTAAAATCCTTCTTAGATAGATATACCCTTTAGTACTAATTTTCTTTTTTAAAAAGTCTATGGGCATTCCATCATATAATAATTCAAGTAAGTGTAGTCAACAGTTTCACATGTAGAAACTGGATTTGGGTAAAAAAATGGAAATAATTATCAACTGATTAGTTCATAAGCAGCCCTAACCAAGAGCATTTTTGAAGGCTAATTATAAAAATAAAGTCAAGAACGAATATTTCTAATTTCTATAGATGAGAAAATGGATTCTAAGGAGTTTGTCACAGGTGCACAAATTGGTAAATTTCTTAAATTATACAATTTAGAACAAGAAGGGGTCTTAGAGATCACAGTTCTAATTTTATTTGTTAAGAAACGGAGGGATAGAGAAATCAACACATACACCTAAGGTTACAATTATTGGAGGGAGACCATGAACTCAAACTCACTCCTTTTAATTTCAAAACCAGTAAGTTCTCTTTCCCCTAGATTATTCTGCCTCACAAGGCTAGGAGTTTCCAGTCTATGAACAATAGCATGATATAAGAAAGTAGGCACTGTGGTTTATAACCATAGAGAAGTATATAGTATGTGTGTGTGGAAAGATGTCTTAGAAAACTAATAGAATAAAACCTAAGTTTAAGGTATAAATGCCATAAAAATGTCCTGAATTGACATTATATTATGCTGCTATCTCTGATGAAAATCTTCAGGGTTCCTTATGTCAAGTACAAAATAATTTTCCAAGTCATCAAACAAACCTAGCAACATGTACTTTGCTATTTGTAAAACTGTGATTAATCAGAAATAGACCACTGATGCATATGATCAGTTTAGAAAAGCTATACTCTTATAAAATAGGTTAAAATGCAAAAAAATCAAATTACCCATCTGTTATTGATAATGAAATTAATTGGTAAATAGAAAACATATAGTATTTGAAATGTCTTGCTTTAATTGATGAAAGTTTTCTAGCTAAAATTATTTAGGCAAGCTGCCAACAAATAGAATGCATATCAGTCACTTGGCATAATTCCCTTGCTTTGATGGACCGCTGCTCTTCAGATATCCCTGCTGGATATGTATTCCTCTTTATCAAAATGCTTCTGATTCCTTACCTGTTGGGCAGCTGTGAAACAGTGTGCCTCAGATTTCAGACTTTTTCTATATAAAGGCATTTGCATTTAACAACTTCCACTCTCATGGTGACAGTACAACTCAAGTTCTTGGTAAAGAAAGATATGATGGACTTTTAGAGATGGAAAGAAAATTAGAGCTCATCTGATTTTCTATTCTACTGTTTCAAGGAAATGTATATATTTACTTGAAAAATATAAAATATATAACAAATACAGGAGTGTTTGTGTATATATATATCCTGGGAACTTCAGGAAATGGACATTTAACCATTTAACTATTCCCTTTAATACCTCTGACCATTGCACCTGATTCTGAAAGACAAGTGAACCTTTGGATTCGAATGGAGTACCACCCCAACCTTAATTCTTGGTTGCTATTCCTAAATCAAGTTTCTTCCCATTCCATTTCTTTCCATTCAGATAGCAAGCAGATCTTTGAAAGTCACCTCCAGCCTTTCCTGATTCATAAAACCCCACTGGCTTCCTCAGTAATAAAAATTAAAAATCTTCCATTTGGCTTTTAAGGTCCTTGTAATGACAGCCCCTTCCTATATTTCTTGTCTCCTTAAAACTTTATCTTACCCCTTCATGTACTCTTTCCTCTGTCATGATATCCCAAGATATATGTATTTTATTTGTACATGATTGTTTGTATCTTGTCCTCCTACAGTGCAATGGGAGTTCCCTAAGAGCATTAGTTAGGGTTTTCTCCCCTTTTTTCAGCACTTAATACAATGCTTGAAATATTGTGTTTGGGGAAGGATAGGAATGGGAATAAGCATTTATTAAGCTCCTATTATATGCTAAACACTTAACAAATATTTCATTTGATTCTCACCACAACCCTGTGAGATAAGGTGATATTGTTATTATGGTCTCCTTTTTGTAGTTGAGGAAACTGAGATAGATAGAGATTAAGTGACCTGTTCAGGATCATACAGCTAGTAAGTGTATACGGTCATATTTGAACTCAGGTTTTTTGCCTCGATGTCCCAAGCTCTATCTACTGTAACACCTAGCTAAATACTTGTTGACTTGGATTTGTTCACTTGTGGCCCTGCCTCTCCGTTTAGCATTATCCTATAATCTACCCTTATGTCTCTGGATGATGACCACTGTAGAGTATCTGAGTTTTTCAGAGGCGCTGTGCCCTTCTGGGCTCTGGTTTCTGTTTCATCTATAAAGATGTTTGACTGTGACCTGAAACTGTCAATAAAATTTGCTGCATAGCAAGCAGGTATATCTAGAGTACTGAGCTAGCCTTCGGAGTCTTCATCCCTTGAGATATTTAAGAAGAAATTAGGAAACTATTTGTTCTGGGTGGTTTAGTTATTCTTCTGCCTGACCTAAAGGCAGGAGGCTGGCCCAGCTCCTCTTAGGAAGCCACTTCCAGCTCTAACCCTAGGTCAGAAACACAGCACCAGAATTAGATTCAAAGCTCCATATCAGCAGGTATAGTTTATTGAATGATTCCAAGGGAGAAAAAACATTTTTAAGTATAATGTTTGCAAATTCCAAGAAAATTTAGGAGGTTTGGACCTTTACTTTTTCCTTTTTCCTTAGAGTTATCAGAGAATTCCAGAAATTAAACACTTAAAGTACATACAATACATTCATCTGTCACCAGATGTTCCCAAAGATAGAGTAGGTCAAAGATGGCATTAAAAAAGTCATTTACAGATATGAGGTATAATTTATAGGAGGTTCTTCTGTGATTTTTGCCCCCAGTCTATAACTTAATCCTTTCTAGCCTGAGTCAAGAAATCATTTGTGTCACTTTAAGTGCCAAGTGGATTTAATATTTTAGGGGTATCCCAGTGCTCTATTATTTATTTTCTTCCATTTGATCAAATGTTTTAGAAAGATGCACTAAAAATAAAAGACCTATTGCAACACTATTATTATCTTCAGCTTATCACTCTTCCTCACTTCATATATTCAATCATTTCTGAAAAAAAAAACTTACCTATCTCTAATATCTCTCACTTAAAAAATTCCCTTCTCTCTCCCTACTAAACTACCATACTAGTTCAGGTCCTCAATACCTTTCCCTTGAACTACTGCAATAGCCTCAGCATTGGTCGCTCTTGTTTCAAGTCTCTCCCCTCTCTGATATATCCTCCTCAAAATTCTCAGAGGGATTTTCCAAAACTACAGGTCTGACCATATCAGCTCTCTATTCAAGAAACTCCAGTGTCCCTATTACTTTCGTGATCGAATATGTGTTGTTGTTTTGTCATCTGACTCTTCAAGACCTCATTCTGATTTTTCATGGCAAATATATTGGAGTAGTCTGCCATTTCTTTCCCCAGGCCATTTTACAAATGAGAAAAAAAGATGAGAAAACAGAAGCAAACACTGACTTGTCCAAGGTCACAAAGCCAGGTTTGAACCCAGGAAGATACATCTTCCTGACTTCAAGCTTGGTAGTCTAACCACTACATTACCTAGCAACCCAATGATCAAATATGATTTTCTCTTAATTCCTAACATATAAAGTTCTTCACAAATTGGCCCTATATTCTCAGCTTTCTTATTCATTGCTTTGAAGTCCAGCCATACTGGATTACCTGCTATTTTTCACAAATAGCACCCTTTCATCTGCATACCTTTGTATGGCACTCCCCCACACAGGGAATATTCTAACTTGTTACTTCCATTCCCTAGAGTACCTGGATTTCTTCAAGATGGCACTAACTTTTGGACTTAGCAGGTATTAGTCCTTTCCTCTCCAAGGTCATCATATATCTGCTTTGTATGCTTTTTGTGTATACATTAATATGTTGCCTTCCCAGCTAAAATGTAATCTCTGTGAGGCCAGGGACTTCTTTTTTTTAATCTTTTCCTCATATCTCCAGTCCTTAACACAATGCAAGGAATGCATAAGGTAGTCAATAAATACTTATCAATTGTCTCCCCTTAGCAATATGAATTTATAGACCTCATTCCTCACATAAGTCTTTAAAATTTAAATAGTTTATTTTTCAAAGAGATTGCTTATAAAGTAAGATATATATATATACATATATATATACATATATATATATATATATATAAATGTATAACCAATATACACTAATTCATTTGAGGTGAAGGAGGGGGGTTTATTTTAGACATCTAAAACAAATGTTTTAGACCTATGTTGGAACATTATCTCAGCATTCTATGTGTCCATTCTCATTTTTTTTCCTTTGAAATTATATTGGTTGATCTTACATAGAGACAGAAGGCAGTAAATTCCTATCCTCCATCAGTACTGTTGACCTCAGAGCAAACCTCACAACTGGCTCCAGGCATCCAACATCCATCATTGCTTTTGAAACCTAATCTTTCAGGGAAGGACAGCTGCATTGGACAACGTGCTAAGCAGCTTTCTAAGATACAGTATGATTCCCACCCTTCCTTTCTCCCCAATCCCCTCAAAAAGTCCTACTTTTAGTTCTGGGTTTTACTTGACTGCTTTCCTAAAAACTTTTTGCCAAATTATAGGTCAGAATTAAACATAATCAACATTCTAAAGAGCTTGGGTTTTTTCCCCAGAAAATAATCAATTTTCACATTCCATATAAAACCAACTGCAATATATATTTTAAATACATACTTTTAAAAAGTAATGCTATATGATGATCACATTGTTAAACAGAGGGAAAAAAACTGAGCAAACTATCCAAACTAACAGTAATTTCTACATTTAAAAAATATATCTAAATAGGTAAACATAAAAACTGACCTTAATTGGTCTTTTAATAGGACAAAAGCAGCGTATGTGGAGGTAAAAAGTCCATAACAAATATGCTTTCATTTTCTAGTAGTTCAGTAAGAAAACTGACAATAGGGCCAGGCAAGTATACATTTAAGAAAAGGCACAGTCCCCATTTTTAGGAAGGTTTTTAAAATTTAATTTGAGAGTGCAAAAAAGATAAACATAGAATCTATGTAAATGTGTACAAATCATAATTAATTTTCAAGAGTAGATTCAAGAGGCCTGATCTATGTACACTGAAGGATTAGCCGAAGGCTAGAGGTAGGAAAGGAAAGTTTCCTGGAGATGGTAAGACTTAAGTGTAGAGGACAGTTAGCAATTCACTCAAATGAAAAGATGGATACAAAATGGAGGATAAGGGAAATAAAATTATTCCATATATTTGCAAATCTTTAGGTTAGCTTCAATAGACTATTATACCTGGCTCAGAGAGCTAGACACCTCTATAGGTACTTTATGGATATTTATTAGTGTTAAACTAATCTATTAATACATGCCTATTTTCCCAAAACTCAAAAGGTCATGTAGGATAATATGGACTTCAAACTGGTAGATCAATGAGTATATTTGTCATTTCACATATTTTAAAAATTCCTTTCTGTAAGTTAAAAAAAATACAAGTGTTATTTCCTGGATGCAATGCACAAATATCAATTTGTTTAAACTAATTCAACATTAAAGAATATAGCTCCAGGGTAGTTAAAAAAGACAATAAGGAATTTCTAAATTCAATCAACCTTATGAAATAGGCAAGTTACTGTGTTCAAACTTAGTAAACAACTGTATTACAAAGGTCACAAAGCTTCTGACACTGTAATCAGAATGTCAAAGAAAAAGCAGAATGTAAGGTGTATTTCCAGTCAATGAATTCAAACAACTAACAGAGAAAGCCTAGCTTCAGACTGAAGCCCACAAAATGGGATGGCGCCAAATGGGGTGACTGAAATCCAAAGCAAAATAGCAGACGTTTGCAAAGGAAAACATCACTTGCTCCATTTGTGGGACAAGTCCCACTATTTTCTCATTTAGGTCTGTCTAACCTACTTGACCTAACAGGTCAGGGAAGAAGTTATCCAATTTGGATTTCCCAGCTGCCATCCTTTTGAGTGTGTTGCTAAGTGGTCTTTAAAAAACTAGAATATAGGAAAATCATTTTGGCAAAACAGTTGTAAATCAAAGGGAGATTTCCTTTTGTGTTCTTTCCAGGCCATAAGGTTCTAAAGGTATAGCGTAATTGAGTAGTTCTATTAATTGGCATTCTTCTGGTCCTAAATGTCAGCAAGCTGATCACTTCCATTTTTTTTTAAACTTCATAAAACAGAAAAAAATTCAAGCCTTTCAGAGTGGGTGGGAGGAGGAATTAAGCAATGCAGGTAGTATTTCAATGATATTGACAAGAAATATTATACCCTGGACAGTGGCAGCCATTTGAGATATACTATCTATCTTATGAAAGTAAAGGAAACGAAAATGGTATTTTCTATATAAAATGTTGAGGCTAGAGAATATTTGAAATCATATTTCTATTATATATACACACACATACAAGTTATATATAAATGGTGATTATTCAATAAGAAACAAGCAATGTGAATTGTCTATTGTTATGAAAGATCCTTTGTTCTAACTATTCTAGCTTGTTAATTGAACAGTCTAGCACCATTCTTTTGGGGTGCTAATATTTAAGTTCCCCTAATTGCTGAAGTCTTAATGTATATGCTATTTAAAATCTCAGAGTTTCTTTTTCTTTAACCCAAGGGGAATAGCTAATTTGTGTGTGATTTTATTTGTGATAAGAATGAAGAGGCAAAAAAGAGAATTAAAGATATCAATTGCAGAAAAATGAAACAAAATTTAATTTAAAAATAAAACATTTAATATTTAGATTATTTGACCCACTATATATATAAATGCTGTGTTAAAATCTACAATAGTAGATTTTTTAAATTATTAAAATTTTAAATCTTAAAATCAAACGCGAAGTAGACGTGCTCTCAAACCAATCACTATTTAGAAGTAAATGAGATTATGTGTAAGGAAAACACATTTCCCAATGAACTTGTCCTGGGTAAGATGTACCCTGGTGTGAGAAATCTACAGAAGCTTAAACAACAAGTGACTCTTTGGAGGATGGAATTTTTCAAGCAAAGCACTTCCCAGCAATATTTTCCTTCATCATCAGATTTTTCTCAGTCAACATGCTATAGAAGATCTTTAAATCAAGTAGATCCTAAAGAAAAGTAACTGTTCCAATCTGGTCAATCATGGACAATATATAAAGAAATTGTTGTACACACCAATTTTGCTGCAGGCCTCTGTATTGCATCTAATAAAGTGATTCTTCAATAGCCTTTTCCACAAAAAGTCATTGTTAGAATTAACTATATAAAGTAAACTGCATAAACTAATGAGAGATTTGATGTATACCCAGTAAAGAAAGAAAAAAAAAGCAACCCTTTCTTCTTCCTAAAATGTCTGTCCAATAAGAAATCTTAAACAAAGGACTCTTAAAAATATCATGTAAATTCAGAAAATTCTTTTCTTTCAGTTTATTACTCCATATTTCTTTGCATCAGGGTGTTTTTTCTGATACAAGTCTTGAAGACATATTTTTGGTGATTAAATAGACTAACAGAAACTATAAACATTCATCATTTCTTTGGTTCTTCAAAACCCACAAAACTTAAACAGGTGCCAAAGAGTGAAGGACACTTAGAGTTTTTAAAATCTCAATATTTTCAAAATATGTTTCTTTTTAAAATCACAGATTTTCTATGTTAAAGGAAATGGTTATTGTAGAAGATACCCTCCAAAATAAGACAGAGCACTGTTCTGATCACTCAGAACTAGATGCTATGACAAAAGTCAGATGTTTTTAGTCACACAACTCAATGGAAATATGTCCTGAAACTATACTTTCCATCTGTTTAACTTAGTTATTTTTGATTTATCTTTAGAATCCCTTCTAAAACAGAATTATCCAATGGCTTGATAAATCAGGTTCATTTTGACGGAAATCTAATATGTAAATTCCTGAACTGCACTCTTTTACAAATGGCCCGTCTTGTCAGTTTGAAAAACTGAAAATCAACAAAGGAACACTGTAAGTATACTTGACCTAATTGCCTAACGTCTATCAAGATCGCCATGGTTGGTTGATTTTAAATTTGTGAAACTGAAACTCAAAAATGCATGGTACATCTTCCCTCTGGGTCCCATAAGTGCTGACTAAACTTCAGGCATAGCCTCAAATTCTCCGTACTTGCAAACTTATTCAGTACTTCCAAAGCTAGTTCAAATACACCATCCATCTATGTCTGTATCTTCTTTAAAAATTTTTTGTTTCCACTTATGTTTAACCTTATACTTGCATTATAGCATAAGGCATTATCAGCCTAATCAAGAAATTATGCTTTACAATCTTTTCTATTTGTTTAAAGGTGTTATATCCAAGGAAATGAACTCCTATATGAATTTGTGCACACACACTTTGGCTCTCTTACCAAAAAAAAAAAATCCATCCCTTTCTATACTCCTTTTCCCCCACCATTTGTATAGTTAAATTTTCCTAATATACAACAGCTGAACAACTTGACCATCACTTTCCTCAAGCTAAAGAATTATAACAGTAACAAGAAGGTAAATAACTTTTTTTTAAATGCCTAGCTGAATTTTAAAAATGTTCTAATGAGAGTTTGCATATGCCATGGAATGGTGTCTACTGTATAAGAACAGTTATACAGGCCCCTAGTGGTTCAACAAACATAACAGCAGATGAAGGGGGATCCCTACTCTCAGTTCTGGTTCCTGACATATTCCAGACTTTAAATGGATAGCAACCTTGGAACCAAATTTCATTCACTGACTGTATTTAACACTTTTTGCAGTTTTTCCCCTCACGGTGGCTTTTCATATTCAATTAAGTGCCAAGCATTTCACTATTTCACGTTTAGTTATGGCACAGGCATAATTGATATTTGACTTATGTAATAGTCAAAATGGTTTTTATTCATAAACCTCTTCATGTCATTAAAAAGTAATATGCTAATTGCAAAAAGCATAAACACATTTTAAATAAAAAATTCCAATCTGAAACATTAAGAGTTATGTACTCTTGTCCTCTTAGAGTGCCATTCCTGGTATCTTAGAATAGGAAATACACACCACCAGGAATATCTTAGAGCTTCTTAAGGAGAGCTGTCTTTTACTTAGTTGATGTTTTCAGCATTTAATGACTATAGACATAAACAGGATGCCACTTCTTGGATTAAAGAAACATACATTTCTTTTTCCACATCAGCACAGTGATAAAACTAAAATTAGAAGGCATACTCCTCGAAAAAGTCTACAATTAATAGCACCCCTCAATCTGCCACCCCCCTTGCTTTCTCTCCTTCACAAAAGAAAATTTTCATGCAGGCACATTTACAGCTTTTAGCAATTTTTTTACTGGACAGAATTTGACAGCTTTATGAAACTGACCAGCTTGTCAATTTCACACCTAGAAAATACAGTAATAGCTAATCTTAGGGGGTGAATTCAAGAAATGTCATAGTGTTAGCTCTATTGAGAAGCAAAGTACAGTACATAATTATGAGAGGAGAGGAAAGGTATGGAGGATTCCAATTGCTCTTGTTAATTTAGAATATATTTTGTGAAAAAAAAAAACAATCCCCCCCATAGGACACTGAGACCATTGCTCTTAACTTAGTAAAATAGGGTCTATCTGCAACTTGCATGATAATATTTGCAAAAATATATATTATCTATCATCAGGAACCAATGTTTTCTTCAAACTACTATTTGTTCTAAAGACTGGGTGTTTTAAAGTCCTAGAGTCACCTGGTTTCACTCAAGTTGTGTGATGGGTGTGTACATAATGAATTGGAGACAGAACAACAAGGTCAGAAGTATCAGTGTATTGCCACAACTTTCCACACAAGTACTAAGGCACTACAGGGGTGATATATAAAGAAAAAAAAAACTTAAAGGGATTTAACTCTTTAAGTTCACAAAACAACTCTATGGCAAAAACTGTCATGAACTGGAAGGGAATTGAAAGAATCCCCAAAAAGGATTTAACCTTGCTCAGTTCTGTGTTAAGTCAATGAGACTTCTGGGCATATAAGAAAACAAAACAAAACTTTTAACAGGAAAGAGAAGGCAAGGGAAATACCTTATGTGCCCTGCTAAGCAACAATGGAATCTGCCATGCCCAAGAGAAACTAGAAGGGCAGAAAAATCACAACAATGTTAAAAGAAACCATCAAGCGATTTAGAAATTCCTGTACTAGGAGAAAGGGAAAAAAAGTGATGACTTTATATTCTCTAGCTTTAGAGATCATTTATAATGTTTGGAATTATAGGAAACTTGATAGATGAAAACCAGGATCACACCTCTTTTTCAAGGAAATTTAAAAAAATAGAGTAAGACAAATGCTTTTGCCTTTAATCTTCATAAAAGAATAAAAGCAACTTGAAGGGAGATAAAGCAAGTTTGCCATACATATATAAATGCTATCATACCCCCCTTCCCCAGGAAAGCGGGGATTTTACTGATTTGGTGAGGGTTATTTTTCACTTTTTTTTTTTTTAACAATAAGTCAGACTCCTAGACATTCATTTTACACCTCTGATGTATAGCCATTATAATGACTGTGTGGACTCCTCTGTGTGTGTGTGTGTGTGTGTGTGTGTGTGTGTGTGTGTGTGTGTGTGTATGTGTGTACAACCAATTCCCTTAAGAGGACTAAGATCTTTGATTCCAATGTGGCAAGGTCTCCACAACAACCCCCTCCTCTCCTCCATGGCAGACGCTTTGACTTTGATTCCTGCTATTTCTCCTTCTCCCCACTAGTTCAGAGAAAAGAAAGAATCGCCCCCTCACAATAACCAGCCCTCCTTCAAACATAATCACCATTGACTTTTTTTTTAAACGCACGGTTGCAGAATGGGGAGGGGGAGAGTGATTATTTTACCCTCTCTACAATCCCAAATACTCCAACTCCCCACCCTGAAGCATAGGGTGAGGGGCATGCACCCATACCCATACACATACATCCACACAATCTCAATCTCTCAATCTCTCTGTCTGTCTGTCTGTCTGTCTCTCTCTCTCTCTTACACACACACATACACACATTTCACTCTTATTTTCCTAAATCTATTTACACCTAAGGAAGAAGCAGCAGCAGCGTCCAAGGGAGCATCTGGCCAAGCAGAGACAACTGTGCGCTCTCTCCCGTGCCCGTGCCGGAGTGCCAGGCGCCCTTCACACACATGCATCTTGCACCGCTTGGGAGGTGCGAGCAGAGGCTGCCTGGGCAGCGGACAGAAGCCTGAAGCAGGCTGGCTGGTGAAAAGCAGAAGTAACAAGAAAGAAGGGTCGACTGTGGTGGGGGCCGGGAGGGGGGAGGGGAAGGGTCAGCTGCGGGGAATTACCTGGTCATGTTTGCTCCCCAGCCACCGCCACAGCAGCAGCAGCAGCAGCTGTGCCGCCACCAATGCCTCCCTCCTCTCTCTCCTCCTTTGCTGCCGCTGCTGCCGCTGCCACCCGCCACCTCCTCTTCGCTCCCTTTTCCTCCTCCCGCTGCTGTCTCCGGGCGGCCAATTTAATCCAGTCCGGCCACAGCAGCAGCCACAGCAGGAGCCCCAGTGCGAGCTGCTGCCTGGCCCTCGTGCGGCTCTTCCAGTCCAAAGCCGGGAAGTGTAAGAGAGTCAGAGAGTGAGTCCAAAAAGCCGAAATCCGACATCCAAAGGAGCGCGTCCCCCCGCCCTCCCTCCACCCCTGCCCCCTTTTTCCTCCTCCTCCTCCTCTTCCTCCTCCTCCTCTTCCCGGGCCGTCCTCCCTCTCCTCTGGAGCCCGCTTCTGCCGAGGCGGTTTCTCCTCCTCCTTCTCTTGCTCTCTCTTTGCCTGCTCCTGCTGCTGTTGAAGGTGCTGCTGCTGCCGCCGCTGCCGCCGCTGCTGCTGCTGCTGTTTCTCCTCCCGCTCCGGGGTTCTTTGCTCCTCCTGGCTGTGGGGTCCTGCTCCGCTTCGCCTCTCTTCCCTCCGCCTCCTCTGCTTTCCTTCCTTCTTGTTCTTCCTCTTTAGTATAGTCTGGCTAGAAATAGCAACTCCGTGGGTCCCCCCAGAGCTTCCCTCCCTGTCCTTTGCTCTTCCCCCCAAAAGTATCGTGCAAACAAAAGGGGGGGAGAAAATTTCATGGATAGGGAAGGCAGGAGGTAGGTGTTGAAAGTGGGAGAGGACTGCCAAGGAGAAAAAAGAAGGAAGAAAGAATCAAAGCTCAATGGTAGGGTGGGATATCAGAATCATTTCTGCTGGAGAAAGAATTAGTGAAAGGAAGAAAAGAAAAAGAATAAAGTGATCGGAGATGCTTCTTTGTTTGCTAGTTTGTGTGATTTTAAAATCCTCCTAATGTGGCACATAGCCTATGGAATCCTGGTGGTCCATGTGTGGCAAAGCTGTTGCGATAGTGTGTGTAATTGCATGTGTGTGCGTGTGCGTGTCGTAAAGGGGTTTGCCAGTCAAAACGACCAAGCTCAAGGAAGCCCAGAAGCGTCTCCCTGAACCTGGAACACTGGCTGACTGAGGACTAGAGAGCTGAGCAAAGGAGAGGCTGGAGAAATGAAGAAAGGAGGCACTCCACACATACACACACAGAGGAGGGGGCGGGTGACGTCACTCCCTGGGATCCATCTACTAGGCCAGAAAGGACCTTCTGTAAAGCATTCACTCATTCACTCATAGACACATTCCTGGATGTTTCCGACAGGAGATACTGTATGGGTGCACCAATGCGCTCAAGGTAAGAAAATCATAATATTGTCAGAGCTTTGTGAGAGCATTGGTTTTGTGCCTTGTCCACACTTCACCTTGAGGGCAGTTTCATGTGGCTAAAGACCCTTGTCTTAAGTCACTTGGGAAGAAGAGAGAGGAGAAAGTATGCAATCACAACTCCAGATTTAGCCCTTTTTTTGTTTGTTTCATGCTACTTGGTTTTACAATATTGGAAATGCAGTGCTCTCCAGCTCCTATGAAGAGTACTACAAAGCCTTTTCTTTTTAAAATACACGCAGTTAAAGAGTTACAAAACTATTCAGTCTTTAGAACAACCTTTTGGGGAAGGAGCCCTGCATTTCCTCCTAAAGCTAAATGGTTTCAATAATTGTAGCATGAGTTTGTATTACCAGCTAGGAGGTCAATTTTGTTCTAAGTGGACAAGACTTTTTTTTTTCATTCTTCACTGAGCCTTCAACATGCTTAAAAAAAATAGCACCATGAGACCAAAATGGACAATTCACTTATCAGAATTTTGTAATGAGCTTGGCTAAAAAGGTAAAAGTAAAGACCTTCCTCCTGCCTATCTTACTGCACAAACTCACACAAATCACAGTACACTTTTACTCCTGCAGATTTTAGTCTGCCTCTGAAATGGGAAAGCTATGGTTTCTACCTAATGATCCAGTATCTCAACTTCTTTCCAGGGATGCCTATTTGTTTCAACAATTTTCCCCTTTATTCCCTTAATGGCACTGAAGGATAGTCAGATATTCAGGATATACCCCTCATGCATGCCTATAAGAAGCACCACATTTATGAATGATGAGATTCTTAAACTAAAGTTTTACTTTTCTATTCAGTTTGGAGAAGAAACACCCTGGTATGACTCCTCCTTGTCAGTATCATAGTAGGAATCCTTTTCTTTATCCAAAAACCACTGGAACAAACTTACATGGAGAATTTCTCTGTGTATCAGTGTTGCATGGAGCAGAGCACAAATTTAATCTTAAATTCTACCTAGACTCTATCTATTGACTCCATGAAGGTACATATGGACTCTCTCAAACTCTATTGTTAACTTAAAAATCAGTCTCCACTCAGGTCAGAATAAATGTTTTCTCCCTGACAATGTTTTTGATATCCACAAAGTATGACAGCTTCAGCTTTTCCCATGCAGAATCAAGCGTAGAAGAATGATCAAAATGCATTGATTTTTCCTCTATGATTTCAGGGGCAAGGGATTGTCCCTAACTGCCACTACATTTTAGAAGCAACAGCTACCAAAAGTGGGAGATTGGAAGGAGGTAACTCCCACTGTCCAAAATTCACAAAATCAAAGACTTGGGAGGGCCTCTCAATCCATGTATTTCAACCCAACCCTGACTGAAAATCCCTTCTAAGACTTATCCAATAAGTGGACTCCAGACTAGCTATCTTCTCAAATTACCCATCACTCTTTAGGATGGCTGTCTCTAATTGTTAGGAAGCTTTTCCTCCCATTAACTCTAAATTCACCTCTTTGCAACTCCTCAAATTGCTCCTGAGTCAATTCTCTGGGACAAATAGGATAAATCTAATCCCTCTTTTAAATGAAAACCTTTCAAAAACATGAGGACAGTTATATGTCTTTAAATTTTTCTCTTCGCTATGTTAAACATCCCTAATTGCTTCCATTGGTCCTTATATTGCAATTTTCTCCAGGCCTACTGATTGGGCTCTTCTGCATTTGACCTACTTCATTTAAGTCTGAAATGTTTCCAGAACTGAACCCATTACTCCAGATGAGGCTTAATCATGGCAGACTAAATATTGTGGAACTCTTGTTCCACTTCTTCTGGACCTTCTCTTAATACAATCTTGTACTGAAACTGGAATACAAAGAAGAAAACAATCCTTAATTTAGTCATCTGAGGGATAGACTTCCCAATTTACTGCAACATCACCTTCAGTTACTCCAATAGAAGACTAGCTTAAACTAATACAATGGACAGACTACAAAATTTGAGACCAGAAGACCTAGATTTGCATTCTAGCTCTATAACTTACTGCCTTTGTGACCTTAAATCAGTTAAATCTCTGAAAGCCTATAGAGAAGGGGAAGCGAATAAACATTTACATAGCCCCTATATTTTTTTGCCAGGGACTATTTTTAGTCCTTTTTACAAATATTAACACATTTGATCCTCACAAAAACTTGTCAAGGAAGGCTTTATAATTATCTGGATTTTACAGTTGAGGGAACTGAAGCAAACAGAAGTCAAAAGAGACTTGCATAGGGTCACAAAGATAATAAATGTCTAAGGCTGGATTTGTATTCAAGACTTCTTGCCAGGTGCAGTACTCTATTCACTGTGACACCAGCTGTCTGTAAAATGAGAGTAAAGTTGCTCATTGAACTCTATGGTCCCTTACAGTTTTAAATCTATAATCTCTAACAGATGATTTCTATAAAACAAGCAAACTAAAATTAACAGATTATCTAAATTTAACATCAAACTCCTCTGGGGGAAGATTGAGTTATACCTTCTTTTCAGTATAATCCAGTAAAATACATTATTATTCCCACATAGGATCAAAGGGGATAATTGCACTGACAACATTTTTAAGGAACCATTCTACTTTTAAGTTGGCATTGTAATTAATGTCAAAAAAAAATATGGCCTTGAGAAAATCTTGATTCATAAAGTTATAAAGATAGGAGGGTTATTTACCAATTATTTAGATTTTTTCTTTTAACAAATGAAGAAAATCAAATATAAAGGCAGATAGGAGGTGGGTTGACTAAAGTCATACAGTTACTTAATTTGTCTGTGGATGAATTTCATCTATAAGAACCAAAGGAGATAAAATAAATAAAAGTAATTTAAAAATTATAAAATTGTATACAAAAATGTCATTTTTATTACTATAATAACTACAAGTCACTTAAAAAGACACTGAGCAGGTGATACAAATAGATGAACTATATTACTTTTAGATTCTATCTAATGGCATTACAAATGGCCAACTAGGATATGGAAAATTCAGTGGACAAAGGAAATGGACCCATGTTTTAGAAAGAAATGGAAATGTGAAGTAGAAGACTATTTGTTCTGCCATATCATAGAGTTTTCTTCTCATTTTCTTAATCAACAAGCATTATTAAGTGCCTATTTTTTGTGGCTAGGAAATGAGGGTAAAGACAAAACCAAAACAGCACATTTTCTCAAAGAGATTATACTCTATATGGTTGAAAACATGGAGGTGATCCTAGATTCTTAAAATCACTGCACTGTAGTACATCCTCTGGCAGAATCCTACCACATCAGAAACACTTGAAGTTTTGGTCAGGTGAAATATATCTTCTCTCTTATCTAAGGTTCAATCTAAATGAAAGGTTGGTCAAAGTCAAAGCCTGGCCATCAGGTAGTGATTTGGAGGTGGGGGAATACAATAGTTCAGCAAGATAATTTCCATAAATATGGAGGGAATGGGATCTATGTCACTGGAGGGAGGATGTACCCACACCAAAGAAATCACTCTAAAGTAAGCAGTTAATTATAATTTAGAGTTATGTCTAGTTCTTCATCATGGAATGGTGGAAAGACGACGGTAATTTTAGTTAAATCCAGTTAGCAAAGGAGATACCTAGTTATTACAATAGAAGTTATCATTAACAAGTTGTATAATCTCTCTAGGCCTCAGTTTCCTTACCTAGCACATGACAAGAATTTGACCATCTAGCCTCTAAAGTTCTTTCCCATTCTAAATATAGGGAACTAATGAATGACCCAGAGTCCCTTATTACATTAGTAGCAGAGCCAAGCTTATAAGAATCATGATCTCCTGATCCTTTCCCAATGTTCCTTCCACTATCACACATCTCCTTTAAATAACAATTATTTTCCCTTTCTGACACAAAAAGGACCCCACCAAATATTTTTAAAAGCTATCATTTGGTCTTATTTTTTCATAATAGAAAGTTATAGCTGACAACATTTTTTATTCCTTTCTATCTATTGATCAAGTCCATATGAACCCCCCTTCATACCAAATGCTACACTAGCATTGAGTGGTTCCTAAAAGAGTAAAGGATATTATATCTGTCTTCATGAAACTAAAAACCTAGTTGAAGAAACAAGATGTATCTGTTCTAGGGAATCACTGTGGGGAGACTCTCCTGATGATTTATCAATCAATGAATCAGCATTTTTTAAGCACTTATACTATATCAGGTACAATGCTAAGCACCAGGGGTACAAATGCAAAGAATGAAACAACTTCTACTCTCAAGATTATATTCTATTCAAGGGAATGCAGATCAAAATTGCTACCACCTTAAAATCTATAGTTTTAGAAAGTTTATTGAAGCTCAGAGATATTAAGCCACTTAACCATCAGCAAGCCTCTAGTAAATTCCAGAGGCAAGATTTGAACCCAGATTTTCCTGTCTCCCACATCCTGTATTCCTAGATGGCCTCTTGGGAGTCCAAGTACTAACTAGTCCATGCCAGGTCAAAGTTCCAAGATCAAACAAGTTCAGGGCAATATATAACAAAGATGTGCATAACCAAATAGTAAAAAAAATAATTAAAATCACCATAAATACTGATACAATTCTAATTAAGGGACAGATCACTGTGGGCTAAGGCTGCTCTAGGAAGTTATTACTACGTCTTCCTACATTTGAGTTATTGTGTCAGGCCATGTAAACATCCTCTCTTTTCTTAACATAAAAGAATTTCACCATTTTTATTCAGGATCCCTCATGTTTCCATATTACAAACACTATTGTTTTAATGAAAGAAAAAAAAATTCATTACTCTGTAAAATAAGTTCTTCAGCTTATAGGATAGGCACTCAGCAATGGAATAACTAGGAAAATGTCTAGAAAAACTGGAACACAAAATCTGAGTTCTGACTTGATGCCAACCCCATGCTGCATTTCACCATAGCCCAAATTTTGTTGTGTTAGAGGACATTTTGGTGTGGGCCTGTTGTCCTTTGGCTGTGATACTGGAGATTATAAAGTAGAACTGAGACAAATGGTCATTCCCATTAAACTCTTTAGCAAAGTGGGGCATTGCATTAACCATTGGAAACATCCCAATCCATGCAAAACAGTGAGTCTTTTAAAAAAAAAATTTGGCAGTGAGCAAGAAGTGATGGGGACAACACAAAGGATATATTGAAATTACCTTTCCCATTTTTTTGTCGCATGCATTATGATAGCCGTATATTACAATTATTTATAATTAATATATGACAAGCTGTCACCTAAAATTTAACAGGTGATTTGTCAGGAAGTCCCATTAATGCATACATTAAGCACTCGATTGTAGACTTATTAGAGAAAAATGTGCCTTCATTTCAGTTTACTTAAATATTCAGGATTCAAAAAATTTAAGTGTTCTCTGCAACTTTTAAAATGAATGTGATAACATTATATGAACAAATGAGCATATTCTTAGTAAACAATATTACTCCATGCAGTAGGAATGTCGTCATTACTTTTGCCTGCTAATTTTCTATCTTAGGAATTCAGTTATATGATTTATCTTTATCATTTAAACATTTAAAATTTCTTACAAATTTTATAATTGAGAAATTGTTAGCATGTAAATAAAACAATATGGAAGGAAAAGCAATTATACTCTAGTTGCTATTTTGTATTCAGAATTTTCATCTCTTTCTGTAGTTTTGCCTCAAAAAGGGGTGAGGTATTTAAAATATTCCTAAAGTAAGAAGCTACCTGAAAACAAGTAATTAATCACTCACTATAGGGCAATCTACAGAGACTTGACTGATGAAGCACTTTCCATTACACTTGATGGAACAACATTGGGATAGAATGGAGATGAAATGCAACCATTTAGGGAAAGAAGGGTTGTTAGTAAAATTCTTTAAAGAAAAGAAAAGCTTATTCTCAAAATTTGAAGAAGTGAGAGGCAGTGAGAATTTTTTCTTTATATTCAAAGTACAAATTGCAGATTAAGGTGATTTTTGCTGTACAAGTTTCATTTTTTAAAATAGCAAAACAAATGTACAATATATTTTAACAGAAGGGAGGGGATGAAAAATAGAAATGCATGTGTTAAAATCTTGCTTTTTTATGAGTCTAATTCTTATTTAGGACCCAGGCATTCTTCAGAATGTTAATGACTGGCAATCAGCTGTAGTAAAGGATACAAAATTTCCTTAATGAATGAATGTGCTTCAAGATTCAGTGGTTAGAGTGCATAAGAACAAAATGTGAGGCACAGCAGTTTTTCCAAACTAATAAAATGCTAGTGTCTACGATCCAAGTTTAGATTTCACATTCTTAGCAAAGAAGCATTGATACAGAGCCATGAAATTATTTTTAAAGGGTCTCTCAAATAGGGTTTCAGAAAATGATTTCCAGAAACTCAGAGGCAAAAGACCACAAGCAGATTTCCATGTAGAAGAAAGTATGGTTCTATATAGGCAGAGGATTTAGATGGTCAGTGACAAAAAGTGCTGTTGCTGCTTTTTATATGGGTTGGTATATGAACTATCTCCTTTCTCTGCCTATGCCAACAAAGTTCTTAGCAATGAAGTGGATAGAATATGGAACCACCAAGAACTGTGGGCTTGTCTACTCAGAAATAGAAAAAATTATTTTAACAGAGACTTTTCAGCACCAGCAAAAATCAACAGTGATTTATGAGATATTCTTCTAGCTTCTGAGAAGGTGCAGTGATCCCCACCATGTCTTCTATGGAAAAGGGAAATGGATAGACAGGAGAGAAATAGTGCTTTCTTTTGTAATAAGGGAGTACTAAATGCTCACAAATGTTCATCCACACATACTCTTTGCTATTCTTCTTTTAATGCAGCATTTTACCACCTGTTTCTATGGCCTTTTCAAAGGCTGACCTTCATAACTAGAAAGAACACTCCTCTCAGCTCTACCTTTTAGAATTCTTGATTTCCTTCAAGAGTGAAGTTTAGGTACCATGTCTTTTTTATTGTCATGTAAAACACACTCTCATATTGGTCATCTTTGTAAGCACAAACTCATACATAACCAATACCCCAAAATAAAACCATAAATGCACTGATGTGAAAGATGAGTACAACACTTCTTTCTCTGGAGGTGGATAGCATTCCCCATCATAAGTCTTCAGGATTGTCCCAGGTCATTTCATTGCTGGGAGTAGACAAGTTTTCAAAGATAATCATACAATATTGCTCTTACTGTGTATGACATAAATGTTCTCCCAGTTCTGCTTATTTCACTCTGCATTACTTCTTGCAGATCTTTCTAGCTTTTTTTGAAATCATCTTGCTTATCATTTTTTACAGAACAATAGTATTTTATCACCAACATTTACCATAATTAGGCGCTATTTCTTAATATGAAGTTATTCTGGACCCCCTAGTTGCTAGTGATCTTACCCTCCTCAAATTATTATGCACATAGTTATATTTTCATATTGTATCTCCCAATAAAATGCCAACTTGTGGACAGGAACTTTTATAAAAAAGTGTCTTTGTATACCCAGAAACTAATGCAATCAGTCATTTATTAAGTATCTATGTGCCAGGTACTATGCTGAAAACTCAAAGAAAGGTAAAAGTCTGCCCCTACCCTCTAGGAGCTCACAAATTGATTGGGGTATGTGTGTGGAGTGGAGAAATAACATTTATATAACTAAAATAAGTATAAAATATACATTAGAAATAATTAGAAGTAATCAGCAAAGACGTTGGAATTAAGAAGGTTCAAGAAAGATTTCTGTAGAAGTTGTGATGTTAGAAAAGAAATCAAGGAAGTGGTTGATTTGAATTACAAAAAGGAAAGGAGAGGGGAATTTCATACTATATGAAGAAAGGAAACACAGAAAAATGGTGGTATATTAATTGACAGTTTTGGAATTCCCTATTTATTATACTATATTGATGGATCTGGAATCTTTAATTTTTAAAATTTTCTTTTTTATGTTTTTAATTTTTACCCTAGATTATATAGATAAGAATTTTAATAATGTTTTTCTGACATTTTACTCCCAGTGTTCTTTTCTTCTCTCCCATCCCTCCCCCCCCAATCCAAGATGGCAGGTAATGTAATATAGGCTATCCTTATGTTATAGAATACATAATTCCATGTTCTTCATGTTCTGAAAAAGACACATATTGCTTAGACTAGAGAAAAATTCATGGAGAAAATAAAGTGAAGAATAGTATGCTTCAATCTATATTCAGACTCCCATCAATTCTTTTCCTGGCGATAGTTAGCCTTTTTGGTCATAAGACCCTTGGAGTTGTCCTGGATCCTTGCATTGCTGATAATAAATTATACATTATTATTGTTACTGTGTACAGTGTTCTTCTGGTTCTTCTCATCTCTCTTTGTATCACTTTATATAATAAGTCTTTCCAGTTTATGTGGGTGTGATTTCCTTGTTAATCATTTCTTATGGTATAATAGCATTGCATTACAATCATATACTACAACTTGTTCAGCCATTCCCCGTTTGATGGCCATCCCTTCAGTTTCCAGTTCTTTGCTACCACAAAAAGAGCTTCTATAAATATTTTGATACAAGTAGGTCTTTTTCACCTATCTTTGATCTCTTTGGGATATAGTCCTAGTAGCGGTATTTCTGGGTTGAAGGGAATACACAATTTTATGGTGGATCTGGGATCTTTTCAATGTGAGCACAACCTGTGGCAGACAATAATCCTTACATACTTTCTCATATTGTCCATTTCTCTTCTATATCTCATCATAGGTGTTCCACAAAAGGTCCATTGTCTTCACACTATAATAGAAAAGCATATGATATGGGGGAATAGGCTATGATATATTAACAACTGAGATTTCCCCCAGAGAAATAACATAAACGATTGTCATTAGAGAGTGAAAAAGATGAGTGGAAAAGAAGGTAATGCAGGATCAGCAATGGATAGTATATATGTATATCACTAAAACCCATGCTTTATCAAAGGAAACTTCTCATATGGTACCCCAAAATTTTTTAATCTAATTGTAGAAAATCCTTCCAACTGGTTCATACTAAATAACTAGCTGATTGAATTTCACATTCTAATTGAGTGTTGGGCAGGCAATGTTTAAGTATGTGTATACATACTTAAATTTTATCCCATTTTAGCTGTAACAAGGGGTTGACTATAGCTCTCTTGTAACCAAAGCTCTCTACTTTAGTTCAGCCATATCCCCAAACAAAAGTACAGGATAATGTGATAAAGCTTGATCATTGGAAATGTGAATTTGAGAGATGTAATTACAGGCTGGAGGGGCCACAAATCAAAAGTATCAAGTTTGGAAAGATCCCAGGATGGTGTATTACCATCCCTTTTTCTTTTTGTAGTAAACCATTTTTTTTTCACTCTACTCCTCAACCAGAGAGCCATCATGAAAAATAGTTGTAGACTTTGTCCAATAACAGAATGACTGAGACTGGCTCTAAGACCTTTTGTATTTTCCCCAGATTATTAGAACCTAAATTCAAAATCTTTGTTATGAGACGTCCCACATTACAATCATTGGCCTGACTTCAGGATAGGCATTCCAAGGGCACTAACTAAGCTAAACTGTTCATTCCTAGAACTCAGAATTTCTGAGTGTGTACTATGACCTATCTGGTGACAAGTCTGAGAGAGGACATAGGCTATAGCTATCTCAGTAGCAATTTCATTATTCATTTTTATGGCATTACATGTATATATTACTTTTATTTTTTCCATGCTTCCTGGAGAACATTATCTATCATCTCTAAACATGTTCTGGGTTTTTTTCCCCCCCTATGGTGAGGGCACTCCGTTGTGCCCATGTCACATGATTAGGAATTGGAAGAATATGGCAAATTCAAGGATGTGATAGGGCATGGCAGGAGGACCAAGCTAAAGAATTTAGTCATAGTAGGTAAGTTTACAATAATCTAAAACTCTTAAATATTAATTTGGTGTGGCTGTCCAGACTGACGAAATGACAGAAGATAGGAGAGGGGCAAAGTACAATAACCACCAGAAGGAGTATGATAATTCCCAGAGTCAGAACTTTTTGACTGCTAGAATCTGGTTGGCTAGTAGCATTACCTAGAGGTAATAATAATGACCAAAGTCCAAATTTATTGGCTCTTCTGATTGGCTAACTGCTCTGTGATTCTCTTCATTTCCTATTAGCACTTATCTATATCCACAAAATGATTAGGCTCACTTCATTTCAGCAGAGTGTCCAGGAAATAAAGTAGGAATTATTTTCTCTCATATACAAGTCGATCAAATACCATCTCCCATCAGTACTGCAGCTTGTTTATGAAGAAACTTTGACTCTTCTGCTTATATTGTACCTTGTATTCAGTCTCCAAAAATGCGTTTTGGGTTTCATTCCAAAGTCCTTCTTTTAAGGGGACTTTTTGTCTTATTTTCGGTGTTAAATAATGTCTTTGAAATCAGAAGTTTATGGGGCATAGGACAAAAGAACTGGCTCCTTAATTGATTATTTATTTTAAGCAGTATGACTCAAAACAATCTAGTAAGGTAGTACAGATGTTATTTCCATTTCTTAAAAGATAAGTAAATAAACTCTGAGAGGTTAAGCAATTTGCCTTTATTTATACAGCTAGTGATTGCCTGAGGCAAGCAGCTAAGTGATCCAGTGAATAGTGTGCCACACCTGGAATTAAGAAGACTCATCTTCCTAAATTCAAATCTGGGTTCAGACAGCAGCTGTGTGATTGTGGACAAGTCACTTGATTCTGTTCACCTCCATTTTCTCTTCTAAGCAAGGGCAGGAAATGGCAAAACACTCCAGTATCTTTGCCAAGAAAACCTCACATGGAGTCACAAAAGAGCCAGACATGACTAAAAGTACTAAACAATAACAGCACAATTGCTGGAGGCAGGCTTCAAGCAGAAGTCTCCACACTTCAAGCCCATTATTCTTTGTACTTCATGAATTTCTTTGTGATTTGGGTTTTTCTTATTTCTTTTTGATGCTTTCTTAGTATGAAGTTTTTGTTTATTGTTCATTTATTCCAAGGGACCTACCTCTAATTAATGTTATATACAAACTGAGCTGTCATGTCACTTAAAGGATTTATGTAGGGAATGAGATAAAATTAGGTAAAGTCACTCTATTCAAATATTGTGTAACTCACATTATTAATTTTCATATATAAAATGAATATATATATATAATTTTCATTCTCTGCAGTTCAAATGAAAGAGAAATTAGTGCCTTAAGATCAATCTTTATTTCAAAGATCCACATAAACATCTCTAAATTTTAAAAAGGATGATTAAGTCCATTTCAATGAAAGGAAGTTATTTGCATGGACTTAATAGAAAATTTTTTTGGTTCCTTGTGTTTTAAAAACAAATAAAATTCTTATATTCAATGATCATACCCTTCTTCTGGTAGGAAGGGATTAAAGCAGATCTGAAAAGGCTTTAGTAACTGCTAGATCTATGAATGCAAGTCTTTACTGTAAAACGATTTTTTCAACCTCCTTGATCCATGATCTGAGTATTTAGATGTGTGAGGTTCATTTATCCAAGACTATAGTCTCCCATTCTTTTTGTATATTTTACTAAAAAATCTCACTGTCCCTTAACATCTGTGTCCATTCAAAGCTGGTGGGCTGCTGAAGTGGACTGACTTCTGGGGATTCAACTACCTATTTCACACCTAGGAAAGAGATTAAGAGGGGAGATTGAATAGATCTTATATTACTTTTCTATGATTATTTGTTCCACTTACTATAATCCAACAAACCTTACAGTCAAAATTAAGGTAAGTGTGACTGTCTCTACATCTCATTTTCCTGAACCTGACTAGCTAAAAAAGTCTCATTAGTTGTGAGTGAGAAATATGACTCACGATTCCTTGAAGAACTGATTTCTAGGGAGAGAAACAACCCTTTTTGAGATCTGCTAACGATCAAAACATTAATATACAAGCATAGCAGATGGGATTTTTTTAGAACAGCACTAGCTGTATTCTATATGAGTATTTCATATATATTAGAATAACCCCCAATAAATTCACTCTGTCCATTAAAAGGTGATAAGTTTAAATTTAAACCTATTACCATTAAGTTGGGCACAAATAATATTTGTTCTGCCTTAAGTGAAGAGCTGTCTAACAAAAGCAATCTATTTGACCTTGCCACTCTCCTTTTCTCATCTCTATTGTCACACTGAAATCTAAATCTATGAGCCTGTGATACTCTGACTCACTCCCTTGCCAGTTTCTTAATCTGAGACAGCTAGGGGGCATATTGGATAGAATTCTAGACCTGGAGGCAGGAAGATGTGAGTTTAAATATTATCTTAGATACTTCTTAGCTGTATGACTCTGAGCAAGTCACTAAACCTCTGTCTGCCTCAGTTTCCTCAACCATAAAATGAAGATAGTAATCATACCTATCTCTCAGAGTTGTGAGGATTAAATGAGATATTTGTAAGTGCTCAGCAAAGTCCCTGGCACTTAGAAAGCACCATGTAAATGTTAGCTTAAAAAATAATCAGCAATAATGCCTGAGAATGATGCATATATAAGATAAAACTGTTATGAAGAGATTGATTATCCAGATTGAATGGCTGCCAACCAGGGGAGGGGGGGGAGGTAATGAGGGAGGGAGAGAGACTTCAGAAAACTTATGTGGGAATTTGTTATTACATGTAATTGACAAAAAAAAAATTAAATTTAAAAGATTGATTATGTTGAAGAGAAGAATCAAACAGACTACAAATATGCTGTCAGGGTTAAATGCATATAAGTGGACCATTTTAGCTCTTAAACTTCTGTATGTCAATATACATCATAATACCCACAAATATAGCAATTAGACCCTGCAACTCTTCCTTGAATGACGTTAAATATGACTCAAAAGTATTTAACCATTAGTTTATTGCCATAAGTCTTGTCATTTCTGAGTTATCCCTTTGTTGATAATTATCATTTATGTCTTTCCATATCTTGTCTGTATACATAATGTAGCTCTTCAGTAAAATATACACTCCTTGAGGGCAGAAACTATCATTGTTTTCTTTACACTTTGAATTCTCTGAATCCAGCATGGTGCCTTTCACTAAGTAGGTTCTTAATATGCATTTGTATTAAATAAAATTGAATTGTTTCAATCTTTCTGCCTTGTAATGAGCAGGTTGGAAGAAATACCTTCAAGAGACTGGAGCTGACTTTTTGTAGTGGCAAAGAATTGGAAATTGAGGGGAGGTCCATCAGTTGGGGAGTGGTTGAACAAATTGTGGTACATGGTGGTGGTGATGGAATACTATGGTGCTATGATAAATTGTTAGATGATTTCAGAAAAAAGCTGGAAAGATCTGCAGGAACTGATGCGGAGTGAAATCAGCAGAACTAGGAGAGGAGAACATTGTATACAGTAATAGCAATATTGGTTGATGATTATCTGTGAAAATGTGGGTATTTTCAGCAAAACAATGATCTGGGACAATCCTGAAGGACTTATGATGGGGAATGCTATCCACTTGCAGAGAAAGAACTGTTGGAGTCATCTTTCACATCAGTATATCTTTATTTTATTTTGGGGTTTTGGTTATGTATGAGTTTGCTCTTATAACAATGACCAGCATGGAAATGTGTTTTGCATGACAATGAAAAAAAAACAATAAAAACAGCAAATGGTGGGGGGAAGGGGAAGAGATAGGAGTTGATCCACATATTTTTTTGCTGGGACTTTTCTCTCCTGATTTTTTTCCCTCTTCTACAAAATGAGGAGAACTGGACTTGAAGGTACTCAATCTACATATCTTCAATTAGTTCTTTTTCTAAATCTTACTTAAAAAAGACTTCCAGTCACTCCTTTCTACCTTTCTGAATCTCTCCCATTATTTGAGTCCTACCAAACCACCATAGCCTTCTGACCTCTTCCAAAACTCCACATCACTTATTACCTTCCCATGACAAGCTAATTGTGTCTCTCCTATAGTTTTTCCAAGCTATTGTTTATCAAGTAAGGAATTTTTTAAATTATGTTTTAACTTTTGCATATATTTCTCTTCCCCAACTCTCAAATCAGTGGTAAGCCCATATTTTTATACCTACTTACAGCTCTTGGTATACAGTGTAGCTTTGCATGTGTGAGGCCCTCATTAGACAGAGGAGTCCAATTTTATTGTTCCTAGGAAAATCTACTATGGTAACATGGATCCTTGCAACTGACTTCTCTTAATTTTTTGTTGTTATTGTTTTCTGAGATGACAAGGAAATGGCCAGGTGGCACTCTTTTACTGGAGTTATCAAACTTCAAGGGCTTTCACACCTAGCCCCACACAGTGTGCTGACTTTAACTGTTGTTAACTGGGCTGGAGGATGCTATTGCTACTGACTCTTGCTTTTGGTGTGCCTGTATCCTGCCTACCACCCTTCTAGCCACCACATAGTGCCTAACAACCAGCAGAGAGTATGGGTTTGCTACAGCAGGGTGGCTATAATTACCTGAAATTTACTGTAAATTTCAGAGCAAACCTGTTAGCCTGCTGTGGCCCATCAGGGTACCTTGGCACTTGGACTGGTAATCTGCTGGTTCTAGTTGTTGCTCCAGGAGAGAAAAGAGCCCTCAGCAATTTGTGTTGGCGTGTTTCTTCCTTAAGCAATTGTGTTTTTTAAAAGCTTTATAAAGGAAAGAAACGCCCCAATCTAGGTTCTGTTTCTTTCTTTCTATTTGTTTGTTTTTAAAGACAGGATAATAACTACCTTGCTGAAGATTATCTTTTTATAGGATTTGACTAAAAACCAGGAAAGTTGAGTATGGCACCCCCCTTCTTCAAAGAAAAGTCAAGTTATCCCTTTAAACAATTTTTCCCCCCTCCTAAGAGAGGAGCATGGGGCTGGGATTGCTTTATAATTAGGCTGGATCCTTGCAAAGACTAAACTGAAGAAGAGGATTTTGATTTTGTGTCTAAAATGAAATATCCTTGCCTGGAAATGAGCTCTAAATGCAAAAAAGAAAGGGTGGGTGGGGAGGGTTGGAAATATCTTGACAAAATTAAAGGAAGGGAAGTTCCTGTCAACCCCTCCAACCTTCCCCAAGCTCTCAAACTTTCCAAATTCTTTTGGTTCACCAATCCAACCTAGGCAATGCCATCATATTTAAGAACTCAGCAGCAGTCTGGTTAGAGTTTCTGGGAAATTATCTTCCCAAAGAGTTTGGCCTTCTTCTTCCTTGAGTTAGGGAGGACCTATTGAATGTGGTCCCTGCATGTGTACACATGTGTACATATGCACCCATATATAATATGTGGTTTTATATATGAAGTTCTCTTATGCCATATTGATATGAAGGGAGGACAATTGAAAATGGAGAAAAATAAAATCATTCCATCATTTGAGATTTATGGTCAATTTTATGGCCCCAGAATTTTCTCCTCCAGCCACATGTAGCACTGAGACACTTGAGTTACTTTCAAAATGTTACACATTTGGAATAAATATATAAAGGGTTTTTTTCCTATTATTATGATAATAATAATAAAACTTTCAGACGATGGGAAAGGAGCATACAGCAACTTGTCCCATCCTCTGGAATCCCAGGGGGAAGAAAGAGCTGAATATTTCAGTAATTTGTCTGCTCAGCAGAATAAAACAGGAACCCTGCTCAATTCCACCAGCAGCTGCCCCTTTCCTTCATGCCCTTTTTGTCTTCCACACCTCGAGCTACCACATAAATGCATATGTTGCTGTGTTCAAAATTGAAGTGCTGGCACTGTGTCTTAGTCACTTGCTTTAATTTCCATTTATAAAAATGTTCCCATCACTTTTTTTAAGAGCCTGGGCTCATTTACAAGAACCAAAAGACAGACAACCCAAATAAACAAACAGTGTAACCCAAGCCAAATCCACCAACAACTGGGATGCCTTCCTCCCTCCCTATCTGAGCAGGCCACCCTGAAAAGTCACTTAGTTGCTGCCTGTCCTTTGCCTCAAAAGCTAAAGACCAAAACACATTTTTTAAAAAGTCCCAAAACAAAAGCAAAAAGAAAAGCAAACAAAACCTTGAAATTATTAACACCAGAGCAAAAAAATGCTGAGTATACACTACCAAAAAAATCGGAGTCACATAGTTTGATGGATTAAATTAGCACCTTAAACAAAACCTTTGCAAAACCTGATAACCAGAACAGAATGCTCACTAAACAAGTAGTGTGTCCATATGGGCCTTAAAAAAAAAACAAAACCAAGAAATCTGAAATTTCATTAACTACAGACATTAACCAATCTTACGGTACTCATGACCAAAAGATCTTATACAAACCCTGGGCCATATCTGGTTTTGAGATTGACTTTCAACCACCTTCAGAAGCATCCTATTTAGCAATCTTTTGGCATTTCCCCAGAAAAAAAAATGGGAGAGACTGTCATAAGTAGAATCTGTTCCTAAGTCATTCCAAGAATGAAAAAAAGTAGCAATGGGAAGAACTCCAAAGTGAAGCAGAAAGTTCAATAAAAAGTTTATAATGCTTTAACACAGTGACAAAACCAAAAGCAAACAAACAAAAATACCTCCTTACCAAAATTCAAAATCAGAGATGAAACATGCTCAATTTTAACTTAGTAGATTGATACCAGTGCATTGGCTGAAATAGCAAGAAGACACTAACAGTTAGTAAGCCCATTACTCAGACTCAGACAGTTATCCTTAGGTATTATTCCATAGGATATATATCTACTACAAGATGCCAACCTGTGAAAACCAGCAGTGATACAACCAATCAACACCAAGGTATCAGCTGTTCTTTTTTCTCTCATTCTGTGGAATGAACTGTTTAAAAAACAACAAAGCCCCCAACCAAGGTTTCCAATAGGTCAAGTAAGAAACAACAACAACAACAACAACAACAACAACAACAACAACAACAACAACAAACTTATAACAGGTAGGAAAACCTGTGGAATAGCTAATTTAGTGAAAATAATTGCAAGGTTCCATAGTGACAAAGGGTAAAAATATTGACAGTGAAAAAGTGAAGATCAGGAAGGCTTAAATTTGGAGTCTGTATGGTGAATGGATTATTGTCACCTTTTTAGAAGCCATCCAGAAGACTTGCTTTATTTTAATTTGACAATGGTGGGTAATATAATCTTTCATTTCATATAAAAACAATAGAGAAACAAATATTATTTTGTCTTTGCCTTTTTCATCTTCCTTTCTTTCTTCCTTCCTTCATTCCTTCTTCCCTTCCTTTCTTCCTTTCTTTTTCTTTCTTTGCATTATAGAGTTTTATAGTTGTATGTCATACTGAAATAGAGAATGTAAACTGAGGAAATTGTTTCTTTTGCAATGACTGCTTTCCTCTGGCTTGTGACTTGAAGAAAAATATAAATGGTAAATATATATTTAGGTGAAGAGAAAACTGTGCAGGACTTTTAATAATTCAAGCTTCCCCATGAGACAAAAGTCCATCTTTTTATAATCAGTATTCTCTTGGGGATTTCAGATGGCCATCACATAATACCACAGTCTTGAAAGAAGTGAAATTCCTAGTGATCAACATGAACAATAGGAAGATGTATGGAGAGAGTAAGTAAGCTGTAGTATATGACCTGTACACAAGAAGGAATGTAAAAAAATCATGAAAGATATATATGATTTTTAAAAAGGAGGTGGTAATTAGAGAAATGCATGTATAAACAACTCTGAGGTACTACCTTATGCCTAGAAGACTTGCCAATATAGTAGCAAAGGAAAGTGATTAATGTTGGAGGGGATGTGGCAGAATTGGGACACTAATACATTACTGATGCAGTGGTGAATTGGTCCAACCATTCTAGAGGGAAATTTGGAATTATGCCCAAAGAACTTTAAAAAAATGCTTGCCTTTTGATCCAAACATCCTATGGCTGGGTTTGTATCCCAAAGAGGTAATAGGGAAAATACTTTTAGAAAAATATTTATAGTGGTGTTCTTTGTGGTGGCAAAAAATTGGAAAATGAGGGGGGTGTTCATCGATCAGGGAATGGCTGAACAAATTGTGTTATCTGATGGTGATGGAATATTATTATGCTGAAAGAATGATAAACTAGAGGAATTCCATGTGAACTGGAATGACCTCCTGGAATTGATACAGAGCAAAAGGAGGTCCTGGTTCTGCCAGGACAACATTGTATACAGAGACTGATACATTATGGCACAATCAAATGTAATAGACTTTTCTACAAGCGGCAATGCAATGACCCAGGACAATCCAGAGGAATTTATGAGAAAGAACGCTATCCATGCCCAGAGAAAGTATTGTGGGTACAGAAACTCAGAAGAAAAACATATGACCAATCACATGGTTTGATGGGGATATGATTGGGGTTTTGGTTTTAAAAGATCACTCTTCTGTAAATATTAATAACATGGAAATAGGTTTTGAACAATGATACATGTATAACCCAGTGGAATTGCTTGTCAGCTCTTCGAGTGGAGAGGGAAGAAAGGTGGAAAAATCATGAATCATGGAATCATGGAAAAATATTTTAAATTTAAAAAAAAGGTCCAGCTTCTAAGAATAAAGTGATATTATTTTCCAGCCCTTCCTAAAAAAAGAAGGTAGGCTACTTATATAGCAAAAACAAAGGATCATGGATAGCCCGTCATAACAATAACATCCATGTAATATCAAGATTTCCAATAAGCTAGGTAGTTTCTCTATTGGGAATTTATAGAAAAATATGAATCAGAACTGAATATGATGAGAAAGCAAGAATGGGTTGCAATTTGCATTGGTGGAAGAAGTAGGTATAATAGTGCCATCACTCCGTGAAGCATCAGAGTATTTTGAAGAAAACCAATGATCTAAATTTAATTTTAAAGCAGGTATTTTTTAGCCACTATGATGATCATAGGACTTGGAACTAAATAGGGGTGATTATTTACAAACCCCAGTCCAACAGGTAAAGATCATGAGGTCTGAAGAGTTTAAGGCACTCAAAGGCACACAGTCATAGGGCTATGATTTGAATCCATGTCCTCTACCCCAGTGTCTATTGTTTTTATTACCCTATACTTTCAGTTAAGACTAAAACAAAGTTTTGATTTGATGCTCGTGAATATGAAGATTAATTGCCCAAATTCAAGGCTATGATATAAATATATGTAAGCCATGTTTATGTAAAGTTTCCCTCTAGCCTGGTTTTCATCATTTATCTATCTCCCTCCTTTTATATTTCTTTCTTCTTTCAAACTGCAATTTTAATGAAAGCCATCCAGCCACAATCCCAAATTTTCTGAAGGAACACGTTTTTGAGCACAAGAGACACCATTTGCCAGGATAACACTAAGAGACCAGCCAAATTGCTTTGGAGGAGTTATACAAGTACATTTCAATAAGTATCCAAACAATCCTTGGCACTCAATTAGAAAAATAAGTCATCATTGCATTTAAAAAGTCCACAAATATGAGTGCTGTCAGTGGAAAATATAGTTACTCACTAAAGGAAAATGTTTACTTGAAGTAAGAATTATTTTATGGAAACCACTGTAAGTTTTAGAATACTTACAATCTGTTCAAGTGGGTCACTAGGCAAAATGGTACTGTCACAGTGTGCCCTAAAGCTCCTTTATATCTCTACCTAGAGAATAAACAAATTCATGTTTTTCTGACACTTTCCAGTTTACACAGAACTTTACTCACAACAATCACATGAACTAAGGCTATTTTCTTTCTTTTTTTCTTGCCTCATAATGTTATCAGGGTAGAGAACTCCTGGCATGGAAATGCCCTCTACCAGTGCTGATAACCAACTCATCTCTGACTTCCAATCTTAAAAAAAAAAACAAGCCTAAAGCATGAAGAAGTTAATTGACTTGCCTTGGCCACACAGCCAGTCTCAAGAGCCAGGACTTGAAGTCAAGTCCTCCTCACACCAAGATTGATCCATTATCTGCTATATTCACACTGACTCTCTCATGATGGAACATGTATTATTATTCCCATTTCCTAGATGAAGAAACTTACAATGGTTAAATAATTATCCCATGTTTCTGCCTTTAGTAAGTGTCAGAGAGAAGACTTCAACTAAGGTCATCTGAGTCCAAGTCCAGTGTTCTTGCCTTGGAAATATCCTTTAGAACCCAAATGAAATGCTGTCTTTACATATTGTTGTTGGAGTAAAAGTAAAATGTTGTATCATGTGATATATTAACCATCTGACTTTTCATTAGAGATATTTTTTTCAGATGCGAATGTTTGAGATCTCATTACCTACTTATCTTTTAGTCTTTAAAGTAATTGGCAGTTCTTCCAAAAGAATAACTTTACACATTTGTAAACTTTAGAAGCCACAAGAAGGGATGGAAATGATTTAATTTAATCTTTGTATTCAGAAGAAATCTCCTTAAATCATCTCCTAACTGTAGACAGAATGATATTCCCTTAATTATGCTTCATGTGATCTGCCTCATATAGCAGCAATAATAATAATAAATAATAATATATAGGATTTATATAGCACTTTAAGGCTTGCCAAATGCTTTACAAATATATCAGTGTATCCTCATGACAACAAAACTAGGTATGGGTGTAGTTATTTTTCCCATTTATGGATGAAGACAATGAGGCAGACAGAAGAAGCGACTTGCCTAAGATCTCAGAGCTAGTTAATATCTGAGCCTAGATTTGATCTCAAGTCTTCCTAATTCTGGGTTTAGTGCTCTATCCTTTCTTCCAAATAGTAAGCACTATTACTCTGTTTTACAGAAAAGGAAATTGTGTATGAGAAGTTAAATGACTTGCCAGGTTCACCCAGCTAGTGTTTCAGGCAAGATTTAAAATCAGGCCTTTCTAACTTCAACTGAAGTACTCTATCTACCATACCATCCTTCCTCTGAAAAGCCTAGATGATTAGAGCTTATCACCCAGCAGGATGGGACCAAAGTAAAAGAGGCAAGGAGAAGAAATTCATCATCACGCTCTCGTTTTTCATTTGATATTCCTACTCTCGTCTTCTGTCTGCTCATGATAGTCTTTGCTGACTCCTGGTAAACTCCTTACTCACAGAACTGAAATTCATGGGTCCTATCTAATTCTCCTTGAAATTCAATACCTTCTCAAATGTTCTGGGTTACAATTTGTGCTTAAGAAATTGGTTTAGAACGGAGAGTGCTCTCTTACCAGCCACTATCCAACAGTATCTTCAAGATTCTATAATTATTTTTGAGAAATGATATCCCTTTATGTGTTGCCATGCCCAAAGCAATGTTCTTAACAATGGGTATTCCAAGCCAGACATTGAGTCTTGAAGCATCAGAATAGGCTTGTGAGGGGTCTTAGTGACTCTTAAATCACACTACTAGTGTCATCTATGCATGAAATCAGTTAAGGATATTAAAGTATGGAATGATGAGGATAAAATGGACCTGTGGTGATTTAGAAGAGTCACAACAGTAGCTAGAATTCATATAGGGTATACTATGTGCTAAGTGTTTCACAATTATTATCTCATTTGATCCTCACAACAACACTAAGAGATTATAATAATGATAACCATAACTAACATTTATGTAGCTCTTACTATGTGCCAGGAACTGTGTTTTATAATTATTTTCTCATTTGATCACCAGTTCTAAACTCTTCCATTAAAGATGGAAAATCCAGGAGATGTAAAGTGACTTAACCAAGGTCACATACAATCCACTCTATCCCACTCCAAGAGAGCAGTGCAAGTTCTTTTGAGAGGGAACAGAAAACTACTTTTTAGACTCTTGGCAGGGATGCTGGTGAAGACAGATGGCTTCATAATCTTTTTGCTTTTGTTAAGGGAGAACTCTTCCATAATGGCATGCTCATCTAAGTTTAAGATGCTATTTTCTTAATGTTATTTCTTAATGGCAGCTGTCCACCTGCTACTGTCTAGCCAGCCTTGTGGTGTCCTATTGAACATTTTTTTAAAGTTCCCCTCTCCCAAGCTAATTCAATTCAATTTCATTTCATACAGATTTATTATGGACCCACAATGGTGTGGTGTCGGGTGTTTGTAGTAGGTGCTATAGTCACAAAGATTAAAATGTTAAACTCCCTGCCCTCAAGGAGTCTATAATCTGTTGAGGTAAAAATCCTGATAGAGAGAGAATTAGAGCCTGAGCCTTGTGACTCATGTTCCAGTACTTTCCAGAACTGGCTAGATTGCTGCTCTGATATTCCTAGCAAGAGTGTAGCAGACTTCACTAAACTAGCCCCATGGTTACTTTTTTATGCTCCACCTTTGCTGGTGGCAATTACAGTCACTTCTGTGCCCCATGGGGTAAAAGAAAAAATAATTCTCAAATACATAGAGGTAAATTCCTCCCCCTGACTGCTAACATAGGTCAGGCATCCTGATGCCCATTTATGAAAGTGTCCTGAGTTTCCCAAAAGTCTCAGTGTAGTTTAAACCTCTAATTGTTGAAGCCTGCACTAAGAATTTTGGGATGCTTTATAAATGGGGTCACAGAGGGGTGATCAAGGAGGTAATTTCAGTTTTACCACAGTAATCTATTCATTTGCCTGGATTATTCAAAAGTTGGTAAGCTTTAGAACTGAAAAAAGAGTTCAAGGATGATTTCTCCATTTTGGAGATAAGAAAACTGAGCCTTAAAGTAGAAATTTGCATAAAATCACAAGCCAGGGTTTCTAATCCAGATTTTCAAACTCTGGGTTCATCTTTCATACTACTATTTGTTACTGTTCAGTTATTTCATCCATTAGGTTCTCCATAATGAAATATGGGGTTTTCATGGCAAAGTTACTGTTCTGATTTGCAATTCCCTTTTTCAGCTCAATTTTTGTAGTTGAAGAAACAGGCAAATGAAATTAAATGACTTGCCCAGGTTCACAGCACCATTTATTGTCTCAGGCCAGATTTGAACTCAAGAAGATGAATTTTTCTGGCTCCAGGTTCAGCACTTTATCCACTATGCCACTTAGCTGTCCCATACTATAGTGTTTCATACTGATTCCCTACTGTAGCTGGTTAAAACATGAGACTTATAAGATGAAAGTCATAGATTCAAGTAACACCTTATTTTTATGGACTAGATGGACCTGATTCCACTTTAGAGGAGCGCCTATCAGAGAATAACACAAATCTTTTCCAAACCACACTCTGCTTTTATACCTATATAATGCTAATAATTATTTTAATTCTTAAATGTCATTTGAAAGATGTAGTAGTACAATAATACAGGGAAAGCATATTATGTAAACATGGGAAAGATTTACTATTTTTTCAGTTAAGGGGCTTCCCACAATTTAGTTAGAATATATACAAGGCAAATAGAAGCTAACTGTCTTGCCTCATGTCACATAGGTACTGTCAGAAACAGAATTTGAACTTAGATCATCTTAACTCTCAAATCCAGCACTCTTTCCATTATATTATACTGGACTATAATCTGTGGGAAAATAAAATATCTAAAATCTCTATTCTTTAAGAATTTTTCTATAATATTTTAAAAAAGACTCAGAATATCTTTCCTCTATAAATAAAGTAAATGCTCCTAATCTGTATTAATACTACAAAAGTCATTTATCCCCTTTTACTTATTTATATATATACTAACATAATTCTATTCCGTCTTTCCTCTAATGGACCCTTCCCTACAAATTTAAAAAGGAAATGTAGAGGGACAAAAGTCCATGTGTATTTTTGGAAGGTTGTTTAAATATATCAAAAGATATTGTAGAAAAAAATTTCTAAATGGTTTTTATTAATACTCCACTCAAGGTGTACAATCTAGAATAGGCTCATCAAACTAAATGAGCCCATGAAAAGGCTGTCATCTACTTAGACATCAGTTTACCTTTCTCTCTAAATTCTGCAAATAGAACAGGAACATTGTTTTCTTAGGGAAAATATTATAAGTCCTGAATACTCCCTGTGCCTATAAATCTCCTTTGTAATGCTCATACACTGTAATATTACAGGATAATCATTTTGCTGCAATATCCTCAGAAGAATTTGGAGCTTTGTCAGTTCCTGGTTAAAGGTTTCATTATTTGCTCCTGGCAGAAGCCCAGTCACAAAGAATTCATTGGTTTATAATTCTAAGTTAATACACTCTAGCCATTTAAATCTTGGAAATTCACTTGCAAAAAACCCCACAATAACCTAGCACATTTTGTGCTCTTTTATTGATTTAGGGTTTTTTGTTTGTTTTTGTTTTTGTTTTGTTTTGTTTTTATCCAGCAATCCAGGTCAGAAATTCAAACAGTTACTAGTTCCTTAGACTTGAATCTCAAAATCAAGTATGTTTGTGAATATTACTTGCAAAGTACAAATCTAGAGATCATTGAAAAAATAGGTTCTATTTTAAAAATGTCTCTTTTTAAGCTTTAACTCTGTACCTCACTTTAAATAATTTGTATTATCCAAATTAGAAGAAGAAACATAATCTGGGCTCTATTCCAAAAAGTCAAACATGATTAACCTGGGTTAACCTACATAGCATATTAGTGGTTCATTAGAACATCACTTAATCCACCTGATTAGTAAGACATCTCATGTTTCTCTGTTGTCAGATTCCTAAGAACAATCTAGGCAGTCATACAACTTTTATATAGACATCTGATCTCTTCTACCTGCAAGGATTTCAGAGCAACAGGACATTAGCTCATTAAGTTACTTTAATTTATATATTCTAATGCCTCTTGGTTTTTGATCTTTTCATTGCTTCCTCCCCACTCCAGGATTAAAAATATATCTACATATACAAAGAACACACATGTGCATATATCCACATGCATGTGTACACATACACATGCATGTATACATGTATATATGTACAAACATATATATGTGTGTATATATATTTGAGAGTCTAGACCTATTATTTTTACAAAACTAGTAATATGGAAATTCCCTACACTGGTGCCATCTACAAATATTTGAAACTCATTATCTAAAAACAAAAACAAATAAACAGAAACAGAAACAACTTGATTGGGGGCACTAAGAAGTTTAGGCCACCTGTCTATAGTCAGAAAGTTAGCAGGTGCTAAAGGCAGAATTTAAAGTGAAGAGATTCAGAATTTATTAAATGCCTATTATGTGCCAGGTGCTGTGCTAAGAAAAATACCTCATTCATTCCTAGATCTTTTTGACTCTAAAGCCAGCCCTCTTTTCACTAGGACATGCTGCCTCTTTGGGGCAGGTGAGATTTTTTAAAAGTTTAAAATGGATACTTAAAAAAAAAACCACAAACCTACCATTACATTCTCCTTAGAGAAAATGAACATGTGTACCCTCCACAGCCCCAAAGCAATTTATTATAATTCCCAAATCTCAGTTAAGCCCGATGTTCTTTTCTTTAGTCATTACAGGATAGATAAAGATAAATATAAACTCCAATGGAATATTACCTCTCCTGATAGACCAAAATGCTGTAGGCCAGGCCAGATTTTGACTAGTTCAGTGAATCAGGTTTGAGGTTGTAATGAGATGAGACACAAACAGTTAACAAAAAGAAGTTTACCTAGCTAGAACCTGGGGGAGCATGAAACAGTGCCTAGATCTGGGGAATTTACTTAGCAAAAGCATGAGAAGATATTCAGCAACTATTTAGAAATAGAAAAAAAAAGAAAGCTTAGATTTCATTGGGCCATGCTGGCCCACAGGTCAAGTCTGAGGGAAAAGCTCCTTATGTAGGTAGACCACCAGAAAGCAACATTAGTCATTCTAGGCTTGGCACTCTCGGTCAATTCATTTTTGAAGACAGTTTTGAGATCTGTTAAGGAAAAACTAGTGAATCCTTTGTGGAGTAGGTTTCTTCCATAATACAAGGATGATCTAGTAGCTTTTTTTCTCTTAAAATTTAATCCTTTTCATCAGTTTTTCTCTGTAATTTCATACATCCTCTGTTCCCGTGGTCCTATCTTTGAAGAAATGTCCTTCCTTCTATCATCTCTTGATTTAATTCCCTTCTGCCTCCTATCCAGCCCTTGATCCAATTGACTTCTCTGGCTCTTCTCTTTTCATTCTTTCCTCCACAGGCTCTCTCCCCTGTCCCTACAAATATGTTCAGCCAGTCCTTCTGAAAAGAGAATAAAACAAAGCAAGATTTCTGTTCCCCTGCAAACTTTTATGGCATGTCTTTACTGCCAAAGTTCTTGTGTTTATATTTTTCCCTCTATGTGTTCATTGGTCATTCATTCAATCTTAGTTGGCTTTATGCCTACATTGGCTCTTCTTAACTGTCAAGCTTAATGTCTTTTTCTTATCCTGCTTTTTTCCCTCTTGGAAGCAGCTGATATTAGTGAATATTCTTCAGTGACCTGGGAGCTCCCCCTTGCTTTCCACTTTCATCCTTTCATCATTTTTCCTTTACCAGTTTTCCTTCTCTTACCCCTAAATATTAGCATGATACAAGATTCATTTATCATGCTTCTCTTCTCTCACTGAAATCTTTCCCTTATTATTGACTTCTTTGTTTCCTACTATTTCAGTTATCATAACCAGTCTGAGATGATTCCAAACATCAACCTCTCTCTAAAGTTTTCCTTCTCCATATTTTCAATAATCTGTTGGATGGTTTGTGAGTTGGCAGTCATTTGTGACTTTTCTCATGTGTCCAAATCCTCATGGCACCTCCTTAGTGTCACTTAATGGTTATTATTTATTTATATAGTGCTTTTTAACAGTTGCAAAGTACTTTATATATGTTAACTCATTTGATTTATTTGTATGTTATTTAGTATACTCTGCTCTGTATTGATTATTTTTTAAATATAGATTCTCACTGCTAGATTGTAATGTTTTTTGATAGCAGGTTGTAGAATTTAAAAATTAATATCCAATACTCCAAGTATTATATTGATAAGATTTATTAATAATAAAACTTGAAGCAAAGGAAAATAAAAGGCTAGAGAAACAGAGAGAGCTCACCAACCTCACATGTGGAAAAGAGAGAGAGGGAGAGGGAGGAGCCACCAAAATTATGTACAAACATAACAAATGCAGATGTGAATGAAGGGGAAAAGGATTCTTGGGACAAGAAAAGATTTCTGGGATTTGGAGTTCAATTTTTTCTAATTATACAGGTACCATATCTTTGGAACCCTATTCCCCAATTTATAGGTTCCCCTTTAGCCACAAAAAGAGCTTATTTTTTTTTTAACTTTCAAGTTAGTTTTGCTCAGGATTAATTCCTTCCATAATCTACTCTTTATCTAATTCTGACTTTTCACCCTTTCCCCTTTCTCTCTAATTTCCCTGTTGAGTAAAATGTATTTCTGTATCCATCTGTGTATGCATTTTTCTCTTCTTTGACCAGTTCAGACTGAAGTGAAATCCAAGTGTCAGCTAATCCATCTACCTCTTCCATTGTTTTTCTGTTCAGATGTCTACTTATACACCCTGGTTATGAGGTAATTTTTTCTTTCCTTTTCTTCCCCACCAGGTGTTTTCCTCTTCCCTTCTCTTTCCTTTCTTCTCTTAAAGTCACCAAGACCTAATAGACCTTTCACAGGCCATGTCCAGTGAAGGATTCAGAGAGGATACACACATGTATCTTCTACCCATATTAGATTAGAAAGAGATTATATTCTAATTCTAGGACAGTGGAAGCCATAGAAGTATCTAGGATTGGGCAGTTATAGGAGGTAAAGAAAGAAGCCTTAGTTAAATCAAATGACAAACCTTTCACAGCAATGTTGTTAGTGTTGATTTGATTATAATTTTCAGAGCAAGAGAGACAAGTAGATGGCTGCTAGGGCTATCCTGCTGAGGATATGAGGAGCTCTTCCTCATCAGAAGGGCTTTACACTTGAGTAGGATTTAGAGATAGGGTTGAGAGGATGCAAATATCAGCAAGAAGTCTGTGAAGCAGGTTATGGCCCTGATATTGTAAACATCTGTTTAATATAATAAACTATCAATTGGTCCCCTCCATGCATAAAGTGAAAAGGTGGTCTCTATTGAAGAGAATCAGTCTTGGTGCAAATTCCTTACAGTGCTTCTGCCTGTGGTGTGTTAATATAAGAAGCCTCACTTCTAACACATTTCTGGACTGACCCTCAGTGTACCTCTCACTATCAGTGTGGTTCCTAAAATATGTTAAATCAGAATGGTCACTCCAGCCTTCCTTGGAGTCTAGCAGAGGGATCCTGGCTGAGCAATCCCTCAGGAAGGTGGTAAATAAGTGACTGTGTTTCCAGCTGTTACTAGATAGAAATAATTTGAGGCTCAAATACATACTATCAACATAAACTCTCCCATCCTCTCTGGGCAAAGCAGTTTGGAATTCTTATATTCTATGAACAACTATCAGATTGCCTTTTAAAAAATTCCTTTCTTGTCCCCAGAGTTACATTAACCTGATTTCACCTGAATAAAGGTAAAGGGGTGGTGGTGAAGGGATAGGAAAGGAACTGAGAATATATTATAACTGGCCTCTGGCCTATAGCCCTGTGTATAGCCAGACCACTGGATTCTACTTTTCCTGGCTTCAGGATATTCCTTTGCAGATTTAACTCTGTCCATGCCTTATTCTCTTCTTGAGTTGTGAAGAAAGATTTTGTACAAGGCAACCAAAGAACACTATAAACAGATTTTAATTAAACGTAATAACCTCTCAGTATAATTTTAATGTTTGACTTTGCTACTACTAATTTACATTCTCACAAAGGCACAGAAGAGGCAGAAAGGAGCCTAGATCAAGGCTCTTAACATCCATCTCTAAAACCACCCCCAACACATTCTATGGATCTCCATATGCCTTAGTATCTTTATATTTAAAACACAAAAAAATGAAACAGAAGATGAACTCCCAATTGATAGAGTAAGATTATTTACAGATCTTTGATTTGCTATTGGAAGAATTTTAAAAGCAAAACCCCCATGTTGTTTAAAGATAAAATACAATGATGTCTATTATGTATAAGTTCATATTCAACTGTATACATACACACATATATATTTGTATTTATTTGTGTATGCATATGTGCATATATGTATGTGTATATGTATATATATATATATATAAATATGGAGAGAGAGAGAGAGAGAGAGAGAGAGAGAGAGGCAAGATAGCATAATCAATAGAGAACTTGCCTTGAAGTGAGAAAAAGCTGGCATTGAGTCCTGCCTCTGACCAGCTTAGATTTATAGACAAGTGGGACCCTTGGCAAGTTATTTAACCTCTTAAACTCTAGGTAACTCTTTAGGACTCTAAGTTAAAAGACAAATTACTTATAGCATAGGTAAAAGGAATTTCCTCATCAGTAGTTTCACACACCCTGAAACCCACAGGCTAGGTTTATGCTTTAGTCCCATATCGCCAGATGCTTCCTAGACATTTTAAACTATATTTCCTGAAGACGTCTCAAATGCAGTGTATCTAAAATAGAACTCATTATCTTCCTCCCAAACCTTCCCCTCTTCCAAACTCCCCTATTTCTACTGAAGGCATCCTCATTTTTTCATTTCTTGGATTTGAACCCTTACCATTTTTTTTCATTCCTCATTCCATATATCTAGTCCATTGGAAAATCTTGGCATTTATATTTCCACAACCCCATTTTTTTTCATCACTTCTCCAGACTGATACAGACAGGACCTTCATCTAGCAGATGAAGGACCTTCTTGTCCAGATGATTCCAACCTTCTCTTGATTGTTTTCCCTTTATCAAATCTCTCTGTAGTCTAACTAATTTTTTCCACAGCTGCCAAAGAGCTTTTCTGTAAAGGCAGATCTGATCATGCCACAACTCAGAAAAGTTTAGTGACTCCCTCTAGGATGAAGTATAGACTCTTCTGTTTCACTGTTAAAGCTTTTCATAAAGTAGACCTACCATATCATTTCAGCCTCATTGTACATTATTTCCCTCCAATGTTCCCACTTAATTAAATACCCTGTTTTTATACAGATTCCACCTCTAGCCTCCATGCCTTTGCATTGGCTATTGCCTATACTTGGAATGCCTTTTTTCTTTTCCTCTGATTTATAGTATTCCCCTAGTCCTTTAAGATGTATCTCTAGGATCATTTTCCATGTGAAGACTTAATGATGACTCCAAGTCCTAGAGTGCCTTTCCTCCCAAACTATCTTGTATTTATTTATATCTATTCTCTTTAATATTAACTCTATGTATATATATGCGTATATTACTTGTTATCTCCCTCATTTGAATGCCAATTCATTTAAAGTGGATTGCTTCCTTCTCTTGATTTGTATCCCTAAAATGGTACCTGGCTCCTAATCCAATTCAATCCAAAAAACATTAAGTGCCTACTAAGTATCAGTCACTGTGTTAAGTGCTGGGATACTATACATAGTTTTTAATATAAAGAAAGACAGCTCCTGCCCTCTGAAGCATACAATCTAATGGGGTCAGAGACACAAAGAAGACAGTAAAGGGAGGCAGAGAAATCAAGAGGTATCTCAGTCTGGGGACATCTTATTCCATGGAGTTGAAATCAGGCAGAAGAGAGCAGTGAGCTCTAAAATACAGTTTCTTCCTTGTATATTAAAAAAAAGCATAAATATGGCCTCAGACACTTATTAACTGTGGGTTGTTGGGTAAGCAAACTTCAATTGCCTACCTTTTACTGCTCTTCTTCTTTGGGACTGATATTTAGCATAGATTCTAAGGCAGAAGGTAAAAGTTAAAAAAGGAGATGTTTAATATTTTGCCCTCCAAACTAGAAGGGCAAGGAGACTGAGGGAATTGGTATCAGACAAGGCTTGAGTTGTGATCATAGTGATAAGCTGAACATAGAAAGGGTATTTTGGAACTGAAACTAGGCAAAGCAACATATGCAGAGTGGAGAAGCCTTTGTTCAGGTTCTCCCTTCTATAAAGGAAAGCATTTGGAGGAATTTGTTATTCTACACTCCAGCCCTCTAATCAGAGAGGAGAGGAGGATGAGGGAGATGAAATCAGTCAAGGTTTGAGTTAAGCACCCTAACAGGTGCTTAATAACTGCTGTAGATCGATTGGTATATGGTATGGGATACTTCCTTTGATGAGGTTTTATGTAGGGTCCCCAGGCAGCCAGATCATTAGTGAATATCTCAAGATTAAGAACATATTGCATAGACCTCATATCAAAAAAGAAGTTTTCTTACAATAATCAGAAATAATAATTTAGTGGAAATAGTATGGGTCATTGATAGGTCATATCATTTACTTTTTCTGGAACCCAATTCATACCTATGTAATTTAATTTAGTAAGCAAATATAAAGTACCTCCTCTGAGCAAGGCACCATACATGGTACTAGGGATATAAAAACAAAAATGAAATTATTTTTGTCCTTGGGATGCTTATAAGTTAATAGTTCTACATCTGAACAAAATAGAGCACTGGAATAAATGATCTCTAATGGCCCTTCTGGTATGAAAACCAATTCTATGACCCTTATTTGGTAGAATTAGATTATAAAATGCATTTATAGACACTGTGCAAACATCATCATAAGTGGAAAATATCTGAGAACTAAACAGAGATTTTTATTTGTCTATCAAGTTTTCACTTATCTAGACTTCAGTTCTCTTCATGATACCTCATTCAATATCATCTCAAATATCTGGGTTTTGTGGTTTCTGATGATAATGATGATGATACAGTAGAATGTTCAATCAACTCCTTTTTACTGTATTTAACATTATTTTAAAAATGAAATAAAACTCCAATTGCACTGAGATCACTGTAATAATAAACTATAATCTGATGACACAATTTGGAATTATTGTGATTATGGATAGAACTGACCTAGGCAGAGGCTTAAGTTAGAATTCAGTTTTCTTTCAGCTATATATGTGCTACTCTATATTTGAGAACACTAATACTAAATGATTATTCAGTCTGTATAATGGGTTAATCTAAAATAAAACCAAAGAGAATTAAAAATCTTTTTAAAAAGAATTTTGTAGATTATGTTGAAATGAAAAAAATTCTAATGTTTCTTGAGTTCAAGGATTAAGTCTCTGTATACCATCTGATGCTATAACATCATTTGAGTGTTTATTTTAATGTTTGCAAATTGAATATATGAACACTGATATTCTCCTTGTGATACTACTTGGTTTTGAAATAGGCAATACCATTATTTCTGCAGAGAGAAGAATTCCAGGGACCCAAAGGGAAAGTTGAATGATTAGCATAAGAAATTAATAGTAGGTTACCAATGAAGACATTTTCCTTGAAAAAATATTGTAGAATACATTATCAAGGACATGTATAACTGGAATAAAGGTGGCCAGGTCATATATCAAGCATGGGGAATAACACTGAATTGCTTGATATCAGTTACACTGGTTCCTATTAAATAACATTTTCTATCCTTTTGGGAATAGACTCTCTGGGGAAATTTCTATATTAAAAAAAATGGACAACAATTTCACAAAAGAGAGAGCAAATATGAATTGTAGTCTGCCTATGAGGAATGAGCACTTATGAATCTAATGAAATACTTGTGTATCAGAAAAAAAGGATCTAGTGGTTCCCTGAGTTACTACCTCAGACAAAGTGCTAGTGTTCTCAGAGTTGGAGCTTTGGACACTACAACTGGTACTAGAAAGTCTCAGACCTCAAGCAAAGGCTTAGTGTCTCATTTACCAAGCCCTCAGATGCAATTGTTATGAAAAGACTGAGGCCTGAGATATGATCTCTAGCATAAAAAGAGCTCTGAGCTTGGACATCATATCTGATCCACAGCTATGGGCAAACTTCATATGTGGGTTATTTCCTGGGTATTTCTCATGTCCTATCACTTTAGGATGTAGCTAAGGAGAAGCCGCTATGTTTGAGAGTAGATCAAGTCTCATAATCCAGATCTCAGTCCTGAATATCAATCATTAACACCTCCTGATTCCCTAGTTTTGGGGACTCAGAATTTCTGTCTCCTAAAATGAAAATCACCTGTTCTATATTCACAACACGAAGGAGAATCCTTTGGGTATTAATTTTGCAGGATTTGAGGGGCAAGGGGGGGTGTTATACTCATAGAATTTGAGAATGAGAAGGTATTTTAGTTATCCAGTCCAAGCTCCTAACTTTATAGATGATCAAAATTAGGCTCAGGAAGTTTAAGGAACTTATCCCCAATCACTCAGCTGTCTAACCTATGGATAGACTGAGAACTAGTCCTGATTCCCAGATCAATGATCTTTCACTATTTGATACCAGAGTATCAAATGATGATGTTAGAAAAGTAAACTTCTGAGAAAACTCCATGCTATGAGTTCTTATGCTTCATGGATCTCTTTGGTAATCTGATGAAATCAATGAATCCTTTCTCAGAATAAAGTTATTATATAGAAAATAAAATGCAAAGGATTACAAAGGAAACCAGCTATAGAAAGATATATATTTTTTTAATTCATAGGATTCGGGTTAAGAACCCTCAACAGAAATGAAATTACAGATTCAGGAAAAAAAGATAAAGAAGAAAACTGATTAAAATTAATCTCTAACATATGAAAGATTCTCCTCCAAGTCCTCTAATTATCTAACAACTGTACCTCTGACATAGGCACAATCAGAAAGTTTGATGAATAATGCCAGCTTTGTCCATCTTGTGGCACAGAATTAGCAAAGCTAATTTGTATACATTGGCTCTTTTGCAGCAAAGCACAATTTATAAAACTTTAGTCATGAATATATATGGCACAGGGCAATACAAAGTCATACAAGAGAGACCAACCAGGCAGATAGAATTCATACCACATGGCTTTCATGTCTGTCGTCCTCAACTTTACTCTTGTTTTCCAATATAATCAGCCACAATATAATATATAGTTGTAGGAATATCAACTCAAAGGTCTGCTGCTTTAATCCTTAATATATGTGCATATATATATATATATATATGTGTGTGTGTGTGTGTGTGTGTGTGTGTGTGTGTGTGTGTGTATACATATATATATATAATACTTCCAAACATCCTGTTCATTAAGACTATTAGTATTAGCTGCTATTTTCCTTTTCTTACAACTCAACTACCTGTCTCCTAGGTTGGAGTAATTTCCTTACATAGAAAATGTTAATCATCTAATTTCAAACTCTGTGATCTAAACAAGAGGACTTCATGATAGAAGCATAAGAAATTTAAATTAAATATGTTGAAGTACTTCTAAAAAAGAAGGGTCAGAAGACATGAAATAATTAAGGGGATTAATTAGATGATGTCTCTTTAAATCCTTGTTCATCTTAAGGATCAATTAATTCCTTTTAAAAATATCTAGACTAACTAGAAACTTTGTCTCCTTTGCTCTTTCACTTACTAATGCTTTCCTGCTTAAAAAGTCAGGGCAATGGACTTGGGTAGTATTACAAATGAGACAAAGTACACAGATAATGAGTTCTTCCTAGCATATGTTCAATTGGTGCCTATTTGTAGACACGTATATATCCATATGGTCATATGACAGTTATTTTTGGCTCAGTTCCAGATGAACTCACAAATGCTGATTAGTCACTGCTGTACAAAATAAAAGAATAACACAAGGTATAAAGGATTTTTTTCTCTTGTGTAGTTCTTCAAATGTTAGTTTAGTATTTTCTTTTATGAGGATTTTTATTTATATCTGGGGAAACTTAAATGTTGACCATCTGTTGAAATTTAGTTTATTGAGCATCCCTTCCTTTCTTTTTCCTTCCTGGGCTTCCATGATATTGACGCTCTCCTTCCTTCTTATAACTGTCCACTCCTTTCAATCAACAAAGTCAACAAATGACCCATTAAATGTCTATAGCATACAAAACACTGTGCCAAGCAATGGGGGAAGCACAAAGTTCAGAAAATACGTAGTCACTGTCCTCATTGACCTTGCAGTCTAGATGGATAAGATATAAATACAATTAACTATATTTTCATTATTACATGACTGATTAAGGAACTGAAAAATAAAATACTATGTGCTATATTAGATGTTAGGGAAAAGACATTGTAGATTAGACATTAGTCTCCTTTGGTATTCCATTGAAGAGGGAGTATCTCATAATCCTTTGTCTCTGATCATCTCTTTTCTTTCTATGGTCATCCTCTCCTGTGGCTTTACTAATAATACCTTCTATACAGATGATGCTCAAGTCTACATATAAACAGCCTTGATTTCTTCCAGAAATTCCAATCTCACACTTCTAATTGGCTAAAAATCATTTTTACTAGAATATATTGCCAGTACCTTACCACTAACATATCAAAAACTAAGCTCATCATTATCTTCCTTAAAATTGCCCTTCCTTCCAACTTTCCTAATTCTGTCTTTAACCCTACCAACCTTCTAGTTCCTCATAATCAGAAGTTTGGGTTCACTTTTGATTGTTCCTTCTTTTCTCAACTCCTGAATTCAATCAGCTACTAAATCTAAGCTTCACAACATTTCTCATGACTCTTCCTTCTTCAACCAACTCACATTGCTAATCCCCGTAAATTTAGCCTTGTATTACCTCTTGACTGAACTTTTTAGTACCCTAACTGGCCTCCCTAACTCTACTCTCTCTCTCTTCTTCAATCCTCACTATTAATAGAATGTAGTGGTCAAATCACTGTCCTGCTCAGCAACTAAAAAACCTCCAGGGATTTGGATTACATATAACTATTCTTCAAGAAATGGGAAAATTGTAATGCGCAAAGAACAGAATGCCTTTTCCAGACTTCTTTTTCACCCTTACAATAAAACTCAGATTTGAACCGTGCTTTATAGTTTGCAATTCACTGAGATTTCTTCTCATATGAAAATATGTGAAGGAAATTGTGAAAATATTAATACTTCCATTGCTCAGATGAGGAAATTGATGCCTATAGGAAAAATTACAAAGATAATAAAAGAACCAGAATCTTACCTTAGTATTTTGACCTAAATCTACACCCAATACCCTTATTTTATTTTGTATAATAATTACCAAATGCATAGTTCTTATCCTTCTTATTCAACTGTAAGCTATTTAAGAGGAAGATTGAATATATATTTTTAATCTCGGGATCTCTAATACCATAGCCAGCATCAAACAAGTCAATTCAAGTCAATAAGCATTTACTGAGTATTTACTATTGGCTGGCCATTATACTAAATGCTGGAGATACAAAGAAAGATAGACCTCAAGAACTTAGAGGCTGAATGGGGAGAAAAAATGTAAACAATTATGTATTTGTTGGTGTTCAGTCATGTTCAACTCTTCATGAGCAAAGAAGACAATGGCTATCCATGGGGTTTTCTTGGCAAGGATAGTGGAATAATTTTCAGTTTCCTTTTCCAGTGAATCCGATGGATTCTTTTTGTTGGACAGTCAGAAGTTGAGTGACTTGTGTAGGGTCATAAAACTAGGAAGTATCTGATGAAAGATTTGAACTCAGGTCTTCTTGACTCCATGTCTAATGCTCTAACCACTGAGCAACAACTTCTTCGGAATAACTATGGATATTCAAGCTATGAACAGTGTAGATAGAAGGGAATCATGAGTGAGGAGTCAATTAAGGAGTATAAGGAAAGACATTCTAGATTAAAAGGGATTTTATCTGGATCTTGAAGGAAGCCAGGGAAGCCAGGAGGTAGAGATTATAGATGCTTAAATATCTGTTGAATTGAACTGTTACTAAATTGCTTTTCTGTCTCTTTCTCTTACAGAGTTAATGCCTGGAGGACTGGTTGTGTGTCTTTTACTGATTATCAAGCATGTATAGAATGTAGCAGTAGGAAATTCGAGCAAAATGTAAAAAAGAAAATTATCTTTTTCAACAAGGTGTAAATCTAGAACAAAGCAAAAATACAATTGATTGAAATATATACATACATATATATATATATGTCTTCTTTTGGTTCTCATTACTATATATATATATATATATATATACATATATATATATGTATATATATAGTCATCCAATTTTATTATGGGAAAAGCTAAGGAGGGGTCATGCTGACAGCTTAGAGACTAAGTAGATTTTCACTATGGAAATTTTCCTGGACAGAGTAGGCATAAATTTCATTTTAAAGGAGGAAGAAGATGTGATATACTGAGAGAGATTTCTCTTAATGGTTTTATTTATATTTAGTCTTTGGGGAATTGGGAGTCATCCAGGGGCTGCAAGTTGCAGTGTAACATTACTTAAGTTATGGACTAGGAAAATGACCAATTATAATGAAAGAAAATTGTTGAGTGACAAATATTCTGAAATAATTGAATATGGATAAAAAAGAGAATGCATATGAATACAGGAGAGGCATTGAATGGCAGTGAAGAGTGAGCAGGGCTAAGTAATGAGAACCAAAAGAAGACATATATATATATATATATATATATATATATATATATATATATGCTTGAATTGAAATATCAAAAGATTCAATTTCAAGCACTTCAGGTTCACATAGTAATAATTGAGCTTACATTGGAAAGGACTAAAATGAGCAGGGCAGTGGTCAAGGATTAGAACTAGATTGGGAAAGGTAAACAGATTTTACTATTTCAAAGGATGAAGGACAACTTTTGAACATATTTAGAGATGCAACCAAATGAAAGAGAAAAGGGAAATTATATCATCAGACGTTAATCTGGACTCATGCATAAACACTAATTACAAAGAAGAAACCTCCATAAGTCTTTGCCTAGAATTTACAGGATTACTCTAGCCTTCTTAGTGTGTGAGAATGATCCATAGCTCTTAACATACATGTCTTCAAAGCATTGATTCTGGTAAATTCTAGGGGCTGAGTTTCAGCCTGTGGTTTCATTGGGGGTCAAGGGGATTCCTGGTGACAAAAATGGATTATCAATGCACACCAACTCTTCTCCAAAAACGATAGTCTTGGAGAACTGCCTAGAGCAATACGAGGTTAAGGAGTATACCTTGGCTCACAGATCTAATTTATATCCAAAGCAGGACTTGATGTCGCATCTTTCTGTCTTAGAGACCAGCTTTCTTTCTCTTACATATTCCTTTTGTGCCTCTTTTTCTCATAAGCAACAAAAGGCTTCAGGTATAATTTTGCTGACATTATTTGTAGATCCAAGACCAATCTAGTCAAGTCTGGAAAAGTTCATTACTAGAAGTTTGTCCATTAAATAATGTTTTGGCCAGAGTAATTCATGAAAACTATTTAATAAATCATGGAGATAGGTTGGTGGTGCAGTGGAGAGATACTGGACCTGGATTTAAAATCCTACAACAAAGACTTACTAGATGCGGGACCCTGGGCATGCCACTTAAACTTTGTGTGTCTCAGTTTCTTCATCTGTAGAGTAGGAGTAACAATAATGCTAATGTTTTCTTCAAAGAGGCTCCAATGAGATAATAAAAACCTTGCAGGTCTACATGTCATTTTCTTGTATCACCATTTATTTTTAAGTGGTGCAGTGGATGGTATTGCATTTGGAGTCAGGAGAACTTGACTTTGATTCTTGCCTCATAGACTTACTTAGCCTCAAGTTCCTTATTTGTAAAATGAGGATAAGAATATCAAGAGGATCAAATGATATAATGTAGAGAAAAAAAAAGCTTGTGAGAAAGTCTAGCTATTACTATTGGCTATTATTTTAATATCTTGGCAAACCATTTGACTCCTCAACAACCTGGGCAGTCCTTTAAGACTAAGAGTAGCAGAACAGTTGCCCATCTACTTTGTAAAAGCAGTTTCCTCAATAGGAGCTCACTATGTTAATGAAATCCCAGATTAAAAAAAAGTTATGAAATCCATGTTGTATCAAGGTCATTATGCTTTGAGAAAATAGTTCTTGATGAGCATTTTCCTGTTAAAGTTCTGATTTAAGAGACAAAGGAAAAACAGCTTACTAGATTTAAATAACCAAGCCTAATTCTTTCAGATATATGATGAAAATAATTTGAAATTTAAACTGATGTCATACTCATACAATGAACAGAGAGTCCCAGAACTCAGTTGCCTCTGCAATCAGCACACCCCTGTTTGACTGTTATAGTGAGCAGCTGCATTATCTGCATTTTGCCAAGTAAACAAACCCGCCCTTGTGCAATAGCAATTTGTTCTTTGCTAATGTGCTTATAGCTAGAAATTATACATTTTATTATAATGCATCAGCGTTGTTTCCTTAGCATGTATTAGTTCTTGAGGTGTATTTATTGATGAAGGGAGGACTTAAGACCTCATAGAGTTCAAAGACCCCTTTAAGGACCTAATGGTCCAAAGGTTGACTTTTTTTTCCCCATGTTATAGATCCCTCTGGTAGTTTGGTGAATGACATCTATGGATTCTTTCTCAGAATGATGTTTGTACATAGATAACATAGATAGACTTAAACTTCATCTGTGTATGCTCAAGAGGTCTGTGCCTGAACTAGTCTAATTTTACAGGTAAGAGCAGTGATGCTCCAGCAGGTAATGTAACTTACTCTAAGTCACACAGGAAGTACATGAGCAGAGAATTCAAAATTCCCATGGAAAAGGAAAAGAGACTGATATGATGGCTAAAGAGGTGATGTTAAATCCAAAAGACCTACAGTTAAGCTCTGCCTCCGACAGATACTGGCCACATGCCTTTGGCAAAGATAATCTCTTGGTGATCTAGGCAACTTTTTAAGACTAGAATTTAACATAAGAGGCACATTCTGTATTAATGAAAATCACAGGTCCAGTCTATAACTAAGTGGCAAAAGAATTTGGCTTTTTCTTCTTGGTCCCAACAAAAGACAACTGGAAGCAAAAGAGAGACATTCTAAAGAGACAAATTTAGTAAAGTAAATTGCTAAAAATCAGAGCTTTCCAGAAGAGGAGTGGATTGCTGCCAGTTGTTGTGGGTTTGCACTCACTGGAAATTCTCAAGCAGAGGCTGAATGAACATTGTTGGTTGGCTGCGTTATAGTGAGGTTTGGGGGGAGTTAGACGACTTCTGAGGCTTCTTTCACTTCTAAAGTTCTGTGATTCAATTTTTTTTCCTTAACTCCAAATTCAATGCATTTTCTACTTACTCACTAAGGAAGCAGTCTTTTTCTCCCTCAAGGGTTCCCTTAAAAGCATTGTCAAATACGGACAGAACAGTCACCACTTGCTGAGTTCTTTAAGGCTGGCTGATTGAAAGGCTTGGTTGACCAATACAAGGATGGAAGAAGTACACAATCCCTTTACACAAACCCTGCTTGCAGAAGTCCTAAAATGATTCAGTCACAGTGTTAGTGAAGGTTATTTTAAACTAAATTACACCTGTAAAGGGAAGTTGTGTCATTGATCTTTCCTTTTAAATTTGAACTTTATACTCACTGGCCTGGTACGTTGCAAACATTGAAGTGTCATAAAAAATACCTTGCTTTATAAATCACATTTGTACAGGAGCAGATTACAGCATTTTTTATTGCCCATCTGAAGCTCCTGGAGGTTTGTTTCTCCAAAAGTTATTCCAGTTTCAGAGATGCCATTTCTACTTCAAAGGAAGCAGTTATGAAATCTATACTTGCAGAACACACACACACACACACACACACACACACACAGACTCTATACCTTTCAAGCTTTTTGATGTCAGATACTCTTCCTTTCACAACTGCTTATTTAGAAGTAGCAAATCCTGACAACAAAGCATCCATTTTCAATAACCACTCTGCTCCCAATTTGGACAATTAAAATAATCCCAGCAAAATTAGTAAAACCTAATAATGCTCTATAGCTCATTTTTAATCCTTTTCTAAATATCCTGGGAGACTTTAGGTTCCTTTGTTAAATGAAGGACTCAGGCTTCTGACATTCCTTCTCAATCTCAGTACATGGTCTTATGATCCCAAGACCTTTCCAAGCTGTACCACCCTAAAATGAAAGTCACCAAAGGTTTAGGACACTTTGCTTTTATGTTGCAAATCAAATATACACATCATCTGGTGGATAACTCAAACACCCAATGCAACAAAAACTATTGATCATCATGCAAGCTCATTTAAGTGGACTATGACAGAGATAAGAGGGAAAGCTATTTTTAAGATTTATGCTTAGTAGAAAGAGATCCTGGAAGGCAAAATTCACTCTGTTTTTGTTTTGTCTTTTTATCTCTAGGACCTAGGGCAATGTCTTGCACTTAATAGGCAGATAATAAAAGCTAGTTGAATAGAATTTATTCTGGAACAACTTAACAAAAGCTTTGCATAGCTTAGCATATTTTATATAGCTTATTTTTAAATATTTTCTTGATAGAATTAACATAATATATCAATATGCCATTGTGGAAATATAAGCTTTCTTTTTTGTTCAACTGAAATTATTAAGAAATATATATTTCCTCAGCTAAACATCGTTTTCCAGACCTTTCATTTTTTTAGAAAGTAGGAAGAAAATCAAGAATAAAACCAAAACAAAACCTGAGATATTTATGAAAAACAGATTTATGGTAGTAATCAAATATACAACAACAAAAAATACCTCCTGTGTAGTTAAGATCATTGCCTTCTCTATTCATTGAGGAAAATAGTACTATGACTGGACTTCTTTTCCTTTCAAAATGGAAAATCCTTTTGATCACTGAATCAAGTCCCTTTCAGTCCTGGGAACTGATGAAGGAAGGACAGAATGTTCAATGTACATTGTTCTAAAAGGGATAATATTTGTAAAGGCTTTGCAAACTTTAAAGTTCTATATAAATGCTAGCTAATGCTAGCAATTACTAGCAGTACCACTATCAGCATTACTACTACTACTACTACTACTACTACTACTACTACTACTACTACTACTACTACTACTACTACCATAAACTCTACTTCTCCTCCTACATTAGAAAGAGTAGAATAATAAAACCCACCTTCATTTTAATATATTGTGACCCTTTTATTGTTATCTCAGATTCTCTTGTTACAGGGGCATAGAGGAGGAGAGAGTGCTATATTGATTAGTGCATTTCTCTCTATAAACAAGAAATGCTTGCATTTGGAATAATGTTAAATTACTATAAATTTATTTCTGGCAGATTTATGCCTAAACCCCAGAGTACACTCATTTGTAATTCTTTTTCAAAGCCACCTAAAAGATTATATTTGCTGTCTGGATACCAGGTAAAGAGCCTGCTGTGGTATCAATGATCTACTTGACATTATGTCCAAGGTCCAATCCTACACCTGTTGTCTGAGTGTTAAATGTAAGCTAGATTAAACATGGGTAAGGGACTAAATTGAGCCTCAGTACAGACACAGTAAAAGAAAGTGGCAAACTAAAATAATATGGCTTTAAAAAAAAGACTTTTTTTTTTTTTTTTAAAGCAGACAATACCTTAGCTAGCTGTAAGCACAATGGGTGCTTTTGTTACAGGGTTTCCTTTAGCTATACCAAACCACAGCCTAAGAATCCGTTCTTCAGAAGATTAATTGAGTGCCTCACTCTGAGGCTTTCCACAGCTGCTCCTGGCTACTGTGCCCCATGTCAGACATCCGGTATCACTAGCAGAAAATGGTATATCAGAGACGGCTCCTACTGGGAATCACCATGTGATGGAAAGTACAATCAGAGTATTTTCTATTTGATGATCTAAATGAATTCCATGTCTCAGATGAAATCCCTGAAACCTGACCAGTAAGGCTTAATGTGGATATTTAAGAATGGTGGAAATACACAGGAATGATGAGAATGGATGCTGGTTACTTGATACCAATCTCTATTGCCTTCAAGGTTCCTAATGTGGTTTTCTTGAATGTTTTCTTGAATGTTACTCTTTAAAATATATTTTCCCATGTTTCTTTCTTAGGCGCTAATAATATACTTTGAAAAATCACTCTGTTTTCTTAAAAAACTGGGATTACCTTACCTAAATATTTAAAGGAGTTAATTATTCTTAATACATGTACAATGGGAAGACAGGCCAATAAGGGCCAGGGAAAACGATTGCCTTTCCTTGGTGAGTTGTTAGAGAATGTATGATGCAAAGTCTTTTAATTGGCTGTTTAGCCAAACAGGAGAGTACATGCTCATGCCTCAAGCAGGCAATGTTCACCTTAGCTGATGGTGCAAGAAGTACAAATTGCTATGGGCTGCTGGGTGGGAGAGGCTCCATGGGCCATTTCTTCCTCTTGTTCTGCTGCCTTTGATTCTTTTGCCTCAGAATGCTAATTGTTTCTTGATCTTAGGTCAATGAGGATGATAAATAAAACAGGCAACATTACCATCTTGTGATGCTCACAAAGTTTGAAAAGCCTTCAGATGCGTTAAAATTAGAGCCACTTGGAAAATAGATCTATAACCACAATGGTCAAGTTCAGTGAGAAGCTAGCCTTGAGGAGTGACTTGTTTTACCTAACAGGTCAGTGAATCAACCTTATAACAATGAGCTAACATGCAAGGAAGTTGATGGAAATAAAACTAGCTGAATTGGAGGAGCCCAATTGGACTTGGCTTATGGAGACTTGCACAATGCTCCTGGAGAACAAATATTATACCTATAATCACTGACATTAAGACATTAGACCATCCTTCTTGAAAACCAGATAAAAAGCGGTGCTCATATTTGAACTCAGAGTAAGCCTACATTGATGCAGAGTGAAAGGAGCAGAATCAGGAGAACATTATACACAGAGACTGATACTGTGGCACAATCTAATGTAATGGACTTCTTTCTCTACTAGCAGCAATGCACGATCCAGGACAATTCTGAGGGAAGTATGAGAAAGAACACTATTCACATCCAGAGAAAGAATTGTGGGAGCAGAAACATAGAAGAAAAACAACTGCTTGATCACATGGGTCGATGGAGATATAATTGGGGATGTAGACTCTAAATGATCACTCTAGTGCAAATATTAGTAATATGGAAATAGGTCTTGATCAGTGACACATGTAAAAACCCAGTGGAATTGGGCATTGGCTATGGGAGGGGGGTGGGAGGAAGGGAGGGAAAGAATGTGATTTTTGTAATCCTGGAAAAATGCTCTAAATTAATAAATTAAATTAAAAAGTTTTTAAAAGAATAAACCTACATTAGGGGAAAATTCTAAAAATAGTTTGAAAAGTCAACCCCTTTCCATCCCAGTGTCTCTCACAAAGCCTCAGCATTTCAAATGAACTGAGTGAGGCACAATGTAATAGGATGTCAATATTAACTGAGTGGGTCAGAGAACTGTTATTTCAACAAATTTAATATAGTTTGGAATAAGAGCTTTTGAATTTTCATATCCTACAAGTTTTTCTTCTTTGTGTGTCAATTGAAGAAATCATTGGTCTTTGGCAAATCTCATGTCAGGTTCCTAATGTGGTTTTCTTGAATGTTACTCTTTAAAATATATTTTCCCATGTTTCTTTCTTAGGCGCTAATAGTATACTTTGAAAAATGTGATGACCATGGTCTCTCCTCCTCAACTTAAGTTCCACTGGAATTAAGATGCACAACAACCCTTAGATACCACTCTTACAGTTTCATTATCCAGAGTCCTCTATATCCCTCCCTCAACTCCTATGAAAGTGAGAATTCCACGTCTTGGGAAAATGGAGTATTCTAGCCAGCAGGGCTGCTCCTACAGTGAAACATCCCTGTATGCCTCCCATACCCAAAGAGGATAGAGGGAGGGACAAGGGGCCAATAAAACTGAGGTCAAATCTGGTTTTAGAAAATTCCTAGCTATAATCAGGTATGTCACTTAACCTTAAGTCTCAGCTTTTTAAAAAATCTGTAAAATGGGAAAAAAAAAGTTTCTAGGTAATAGGGTTGTTATGAGGATCAAATATGACAACATTTATCTATCTGTTTTGCTTCCTATAGAGGAGAACCAGGACCATGATGATATGCATATTTAATACATACAAGTGTTTATACATTCCATTGGTGTATTAAATTTTAGCTATGTGACACTGGGGAAGTCACTCAGCCTTGTTTGCCTCCATTTCCTCATCTGTAAAATGAGTTGGAGAAGGAAATGGCACAGTACTCCAGTATCTTTGCCAAGAAAACCCCAAAAGACGTCACAAAGAGATGGATGAAAAAAGAAGAAAATCAAACTCCCTCTATCAATGCACTTTGACAGCTGTTGACTGTTCTGTAACTTTTACTCATTGAGAGTTTGGCCATGGTTGGATAGCCAGTGTATGTCAAGTATTAGGATTTAAACTTTGGTCTTCTTGACTTCAGGATGGTACTGCTGCCTCCCATTAAGTACACACATGTACACACACACACAGAGGATGTGTGCCTGCACACATACATACCACACAAAACTTTTTATACACAAGTTGAAAATGTACCATTTAATACAAACTTAGTCACTCATGATTTCTGAAAACAGCAATTTGTTCTTTGTCGGAAAGTCCTATAGGGAGGGAATAAATTCTCCTCCCTGCTCCTCCCCTGGAGCTCTTGAATTTGGAGTTATGCACAAAGACCAGAGGAAAAGATTATTCTTAATAATTTGCTAGTGGATAGATTTTTCTAGGACTAAAGGGTTGAAAACACTGTTTTTCTTATTTATCCGTTGACAAACCTAGACACTGCATGAAAAAATAAATATAGCTAAAGTTAGTTTGATTCTCCAAATCCATGTTGCCTCAGGGAACTTGCTGCCACCTAGGAATAAGGAATTTTGACCATGAGCACTAAAGCTCAAATTTTTCCCCATTCTAAACTGGAGTTGGGGTGAAGTGAGGTGAGAGAATATACTATTAGGGTGTTAATTTCTTTCCAGTTCTTCTGACGATTTGACAAACATTTTGTGTCATCTTTTTTCTTCCTTCTCTATTTGCCTCCTTTTCCCTCTCTCATTTTCTTCTTTTCTTTTCCTTCTACTTCTTTTCTTTTTCTTATGCCAAGAATAAGGGAGTTCCTGGAGCTGATCTCCTGAGCTTTGAGGACCCAGAGCATTCTTGGGAGATACTAGACTCAGGACCAGCTGTTTCTATGGCCCTGGATACTTGTCAACCTGAAAAAACACTTTTGTTCCACATGGGTAGGGAGCAGCTCATATTCATACTCACAGGCGAGGAATAGAGGGTACTCAGATTTCAATTCTGTGGACTGAGAATAGAGGGAGGAACATGAGAAAAGAGTTATTTACATTTCTTCCCTATGGCATCCTCAACCAGCAGAGCTTTGTAGCTGGCATGTGGGGTAAAAAATCAGGAGGCTATATCTCAATTCCAATTCAGTGACTGGGTAACTATACATAAGCAAAACATTATGTCACTCTGCCTCAGTTTCCTGTGTTCTTTCATTATACAATGTAGGTAACCATATTTTCCATTAGTAATTAAGAATTTGGCACAATAGAAGATCTCATTTCTGTAGTGCTTTAAGGTTTCAAAGTGTTTTCTTTGCAAAGACCCCCTGAGTTGGGCATTCTTGAGTAGTATCACTTCTATTTTACAGATGAGGGTCTTGAGGCTTAGGAAGCAGGTTATCTGCCCAGGCTAATACCTTAAAAATGTAAACTTCTGAGGCAGGACACGAATCCAAGTCCAGCACCCAATTTATGATAATTAGCCAAATGACAGTAATTAATACTGGTAAGGATTAGGGTCAGAGATTTAGCACTGGAAGGGATCATAAGAGTTATCTAGCTCAAACTCCTCATTTTATAGATAAGGGACTAAGGGAGAACAGAAAATAAGTGATTTGCTCAGAGCCATAAAGAAAATAAATGGTAAGTTTGGCATTCAAACCCAGGGCTTCTGGTCCTATATCAAGTACTGCTGGACTACTTTCTCTAAGCTTCCAGATTCCAAGTCCATAATGCTGTCCACCTTGCTCTGCTTTGAGCTTGCTTAGCTCAAAGTAGCTTTTAGAATTGAAGAAGACAGTTTTGCTATTCTAATGAGCAAGGCTTGAGATGAAGAAAAACGAAATTGAATTATTTCTTCAATCTTCCTTTTCCCCACTTATGAAGAAAGGGGGGAGGCCAAATAGATCAGAAAAAAAGGATATTAAGGGAAATTTTTCATCTACTCACAGACCCCCAAATGAGATCAAAGCCTTTTAGAATGACTTAGAATCTTCCTCACTTCTCAAATCTTGTTTAGATAGTAGAGGGGGCAACAACCCTCCCCCCAATAAAAAAAATAAACAGACAACAATTAAACCAACTGGTTTGGTTGCCTATTGTTGTATTGTTACTGTTCTGTGTTGTTCCTTGACACCACAGTGATCCTCTGTGTCCATAATTAGACATTTCTCCCCAAACACGAGTGTTCAAACACATGCCAGAATTATAATCCATGCCACAATACCACACTGTCCTGGAAAAATGGATTTAAAGAGTGAGAGTGGTGATGAAATGTTAAAGATTGGTCTGGCCTTTATCTTGCTGAGTAGAGGGAGAGTGGAAGGGAGTCCTCTGGATTTAACTCTCATCCATTAGGAAATGAAACAAAGCGGAAACTATTCACTTGAGTGGTAAAGTTCTGAGAGAGTTTTGCAGCTCTGAGCAAACAGCTGCTGAGCAGCCTTGATTAATTCAAGGCATCAGCATAAAGGGGAAATCTGCTTAATATTTGCTGCCCCCTGTAGTTTACTCTTGCATAGATTTTAGGAAATCAAGGGAGTTATTTTAAACTTCTGTTACTTGTCACCCAAATCCTGGGCACAGTTGTGGAATTTCATTGCCTATTTATTTTCAGGTCAAGTTCACATAAAAGAACAGAGCTGTGGGGTGAGGCAGGGGGATATTTTTATGAGCTGTGCTTATTTCACTTAAGTGAAAAACAAAACAGGGAAACCATTGCCTTTTAAAGATGCAGATTCTATTAGATAGCGAATGCTAAGATATGATTTTCTTTAAAAAGGCAAAGTAAGCATCTGTTTATTAAACTACTTTCTCAATTTCCTATTGCCTACAGAATATGGCATGCAACATGATTCCCATTGTCTCCCAGCACAATATCTTCTAATAGCATTAAGTTTAAAACCCAGGGGGAAAAACCAAACCCAACACATTGTGTCTTTTGGTCTGTTCATTTGCTGAAACAAATATAGGTGACAGGAATTTTATCTAGGCTTAAAATAGCACAAGGAATGCTGGAAGTTTATCATTGGCTCAGTGATGAATGAAATTTCATTATAATGAATCACAATTTAATAACTAACTTTCTCTAAAAGCTTTGGAGCAAGTCATTGCCATGGAACAAACGCTGAGGTAGAGGCTACTATAACAGTTTATTTTAGCAATAGATTATCAAGGAGGAGTGGGCATGTCGGCATGCACAAAATAGTTCTCTCTCTCTCTCTCTCTCTCTCTCTCTCTCTCTCTCTCTCTCTCTCTCTCTCTCTCTGTCTCTCTCATTGAACATTTGTAATTCTCCCAGGATTTCATGGGAGAGAAATTAATTTGCATTGTCTTACAGGTAGCCTTTTGCTACAAATAATGCTTCCTTTATTTTTTAATGAGATTATAGAGGACAATCTTTATTAAAGATTCACATTTCCCCATTTTAAAACATTAGGAAGCCAGACATTGTTGATTAAAACAACAACAACAACAAAAGAATGTAAAGAGAAGGAAGCTTGTAATGCTTTTTGGATTAAGAAGCAGAAGTGAAGTTAGGCTCCTCAATGTTTAAACGAATTGAATTTATTCTTTTGTTCATTGAGCTGCCATTAAGTGTAGGCAGCTATAGATGACACAATACCTAGAGCCCTAGTTCTGGAATCAGAAAGTCTTTGAGTTCTAATGTCACTTCAGACCATTATTAGCTATGTGACTGGAGGCAAATCACTTAATTTCATTTACCTCAGTTTTCTCATCTGTAAAATAAAGCTAATAAGAGCACCTACCCCCCCAAGGTTGTTATAAGGAGTCAAAAGAGGGTTTTTCAAACTTGAAATGATATAAATGCACACACATATGTGCATACAAAGATGTATATGTAATTCATATGCATATATATACACACATATGTGTTAGACATTAACATTAATAATAAGAACAATAAGAACATGTGAATACAAAAACAACAAACAATTCCTGTTCTCAAGGGCTTGTGTGTGTGTGTGTGCATGCCTTCATGCATGATGACATTACATTTTCTAAACAATAGCAGCAACAACAGCAAAATAATTAAGAACAAATCATCATCCAGTTAAATCCTTATATCGGCATTTCAATCACTAAGTTATTAAAGTCATAGTGATCAGAATTTCTGCTCATTATTTTTGTTGAGGAGCTGGTCAAATAGATAGGTTGTACTAAATTTTATAGGGAGGAAAATGAGACTTAGAGAAGTTGAATAATCAATGACTCATCTTTATTGCAAAGGGGAAATGTTCACTAGGGAGGGAACCGAGGCAAGAAAAAAGTGTTTTATCTAGCAGAGAAGCGATTCCTCTACATGGAGTAAGCATGAGGGTGAATTAGTGGACCTATGACCCATAAGGGAGGGGATGGAGTGCTTCCTGAGTGTCTCCATCTCTAAAGGATGAAAACAGGGTTCACTGAGGTACTGAAGAGCAGTAATGACAAAGTACTACTCTTTTGGCTTTAGGTCTATTAAGACGAGTAGTGAGAGAACACCAATGCATGCATTTCTTTGGCTGGTCTGCTCCAGGTAAATGTATGGTTCCAAGCTTCCTCTTCTGGGGACATTCTATGAGCTAGAACAAGGTAAGCCAAGAAGATGCCTTTTCTGGGGAGAGCAATGGGTTGCACCAGTGATTAGTACAAATCCTACTATGCACACTAGGCTAGGCTTGAGGTGTTCCCCTGAGGTTCTTCCTTCAAGACACTTGCAGTATAGTTGGAGAAAAGATAGATAGCATTGAAGGATAAATGCTACATGCCCCCAAAGTCAGTGGAGACAATTAGAAGTAGGAGTTACCAGAGGTATAACTCATTTCTATCTGCCAACATAAAGGAAGGCTTCCTGGAAAAGTCAGTTTGAGCTGGATTTTGAAGGATAGGCAAGGTATGGTAAGTATTTTAATGGCTGCCTAAGGACAAGGAATGCATCTTGCTATTTTTTTTGCATCTGTTTTAATATCCAAGACTGTGCTTGGACACAGAGATGTTCTTTATTTAGATGAAGGGATGCACACTCCCTATTAAATAACAAGACAGTATTAATAATAGATCACCTTCTAAAGTGGTTCAGTCTATAAAGCACTTCTTCACAACAACCTTATGAGGTAGGTAGTGAAAAAAAGCATCTTATGGATTGAAGAAAGTGAGGCTTAGAAGCCCTCAGTGGCCTTTAGTAGTTAATTAGTAACCCAGTCAGAATTTGAACCCAGGTCATCCAATTCCAAAGACCCTACTTATTTCACTTTATTGGGCTATCTTACTCACAAAAGAAGTCTTAGAATTCCTTGAAATAAAACTTCATACTAGACAGATTCGTTATGCTGCTTACTCATGAAAAATAATTAAATAGCTAAAAGATAATGGTGAGATATGTCAAAAGTAGGACTACTTTATTAAATGGTGTAAAGGGGCAGTTTGCTTGTCAAGGGAAGGGAAAGAAGTCATAGAATCTCAGAGCTGAGAGACACCAGAGAGTTTATCCAGTCCAGCTCAAACCTTAATAGGACACCTGTATGGAGTATCTATGAAGTGTGTCAATCCAGCTTCTTCTCAAAGACCTCCCATCAGTAGAACTTATTACTGTCAGAGGTGGTTTGTTGCCTTTTGGGGCAGCTTCAATGATCAGAAATTCTTTTTCCATACGACAAGTCAAAAAGTACCTCTCTACAGCTTCCAGCTAGCCTTTGACGTTTATTCTACCCTATGGAGCCAAGCAGAGCAAGTCTATTCCTTTTCTACACAATAATCTTCCAAGACAGCCTTGAAGATAACTGTCACCCCTTTCAAGTTTCCTGTTCTTCAGGCTAAACCTCCATGGTTTCTTCAGCAGGTACTCTTCCTCCTCTTCTTGGGCCTAACATTTTTAAATTAGAGAGGATAATACCGTTTTATTTCACAAGGGGATTCAGTAGGATAACATTATAAATAATAAAACCACTAATGAAAAGTTCTACATAGCATTTTACAAATATAAAGTGCTTGGCAAACATTAAATAAAACCAACAAGCTGTGTATGATTTACACACTTTGCAACAGATTCTTTATGACAATTGAAAATCTATGTTATTTGGACAGGGATAAGATTTTGATGCATCTTTTTTTCAAGCCTCAGAGACTAGCTGAACTTTTCACCATCGATTAACATATACTGTGTCATTATTACTAACTTTGGCATGATAAAGTCATATGAAGAAAATCATAAGTAATGGACTTGCAAGTAAACTGTAAAAGGTCATCTTAAATACAGGAAATGAAGAACTGGATTTAAATATTTATTAAGATTCATCTGTTTACTACATAAGAATAATTCATTTCACATGCAAAGAACTCCCTAGACTTGTGAATGTCCACCTCCAGAGAAAGAATTGATAAACAGAAATGAGTAAGATGTAGTTCTATATATTTATATATCTTCTTATCAAATAATGCCTTCACTAATGGGAGGGCGAGGGAGTTATCTTATTATTTTAATGTAAAAGAAACAATTAAAATAAAGAAATTATACAAAATGAAATCAGTTACAAAAAAAGGAGACAAATATGTTTTGAGCCAGTGAGAGAAGGCAAAGTATTTCAAAACAAAGGCAATGTGGCTTTTGGATAATCCCCTGCTTTGGAAAAATCTCAGGTACTGAATTTCATCTTTAAGTTGCCTAGTCAATTTAATTGGCAGCTAGGTAATAGCTGGTATGGAGTCAGGAAGGCCAAAGCTCAAATCTTGCCCTAGATGCTACCTAGCTGTGTTACCCTGGGCAAGTCCCTTAACATCTGTTTGCCTCAGTTTCCTTGTATGTAAAATGGCCAAAATAATAGCACTTACTTTACAGGGGTGTTGTGAGGATCAAATGAGATAATAATTGTAACGTGCTTAACCTAACACCTGGAACATAGTAAAAACTGTTTAAAATCAAGAATCAACATGGTATAGTGGATTGAAAATTGGCCTTTGCCTAGAAAGCATTATATGAAGTGATGTGAAGAGAGCTGAAGCAAAAGAATATTGTACAGTATAACAACAATAATATATAATCATTACTTGTGAATAACAACTATTATTAGCAATTCATGGATCTATGATAACTCCAAGGAACCCATGATGAAGAAGACAATCTACCACCATAGAACCAACTCGTAGAATCTGAATGCAGATTGCAGGATATCTTTTTATTTTATTTCCTCCATTAAATTTTCTCCAGTAGAAGATATCTTTATCATTTACTAGAGAAAAATATATATCTTATATATTTTAATATAAACTATATGTTAATATATATTTAAAATATATAGCTTATACTAGAGAAGATATATATTCTTTTATAACATGACCAATGTAGAATGAGGTATTACATGATAGCACATGTGCAACCTATATCACATTAATTTCTGGTTCAGGGAGAAGGGAAGGGTAGGAGAGATGCAGAGAACTTGGATTGCAAAATGTAAGAAAATGATTATTAAAATAAAATTGTATCTACATTTAATCAAGGAAAAAAAAACATGGAAAATAAAAGTTGACCTAGGATCTAGTAAGACCTGGGGATAAATTTTACCTCTAATACAGTCTGACTCTATGACTTTAAGTAAATAATTTCACCTCTCAGTGAAACTACTCAATGAAACTCAGATGCAACTATTCAAGACCATAAATTGCAGAACAAGTATTGATATACATAGTTGGTGGGGATTTTCTATAATATTGAACACATATTTTTGCTGTTATTGTTCAGTTGTTTAGTTGTGTCTGTATCTTTGTGATCCCAAGGATGATACTGTCCATGGGGTTTTCTTGGCAAAGATATGGGAATGATTTACCATTTTCTTCTCCAGTGGATCAAGGCAAACCAAAGTTAAGTGACTTGCCCAGGGTCATACAGATAGTAAGTAGCTGAGGCTATATTTGAACTCAGTTCTTTCTGACTCTGAGCCTAAGGCTCTATCCATTGAGTCACTTGGTTGTCTCCTATTAAAATTATCGGTCCTTTTAAAAATATAGTAACAATCGACTTTGACTATATCATAGCAGAGAAACTAAACAAAAGATCCCTCTTGATCCTTTCTTACTAATTTGCCTTTTAGTTTTTTTCTCTTCTAAAATTCTTGGATCAGATTTTGTTGCTGCTTAATGTTTGCTTCATTCTAGTGCAAAGGCAATGACTCAATAGTGGTAAAGGTGAACAATGACCCTTGGGTTTTCTGATGAAGGGTGAATGAGCTACCATATACTCTTGGAAGAGAAGTTTGATACATGGGAAGGCTCATTAGCATTCCCAATCAGGTCTCAGGGCTCCTGTTCCAGCTCTCAGGTACCAAGTTTTAGAACAAAAGTTCACATGACCTCGTGAAATGAAGGTGGTCAAACGTAATAAATTCTCTGGTATTTGTGGTTGCAAGAAAAACAACAACAAAAAGTCTGTATTCTTTAACCTCAATGAAAGCAACTTTGCAATTCAGGGGACAGGATTAGGTTTCCTTTATTTTTTTTCCCAAGGTAAAGATTAATACATGTTCCTTGCTTCCTCTAATGTGGTCTGAGCATAACTGAGGGATAACGCAATATCACTATGACCCTCTTCAGGCATCAATTATCTAGAAAGTTCTAGTAAGCAGCTGGTCCCCTATTCTACTCCTTAGCAAGAAACTGGTGGCTATTTCATGGCAAGCAACAATCTGCCATCAGAAGGTTGTTGGGAGTAGTTTTGAGGGAAACAGCCTGTGTTTAGACTGGAGTAACTGCTTGGAACAGTCCAAAGTGACTGCTTCTCCTTGCACTCCTATTGGCGATGTGTCACTGTGGGGTTTGCTAAATCTCTCCCAGATGCCAGGGCATGCATGTTTTAGATGTTCTTGTGGGCAAATACCTAACATTCTGTGTGGGGCCTGGAGAGTAAAGTGGGAGTTCATCTTGATGGAATATAAGCATTTTAGAGCTTTAAGTATTTGTCAAAGCATTTAGAAAAGGAACCAAACAACGGATTTGGAAACATGACTTTACAAGGAAACAAATCCAAATTACTTCAGACGTGCTTAAAAAGACTTCTTTCTTGAGTGCATTTTTATTTCTTCCTGCAAATGTTTTACTAAGATTCTTCCTGAATGCAGATTCTTAACCAAACAACATTACTAAGCTGTGTAATGAACTCTTCTGGTTCATCAATTACCTGTTGTCTTAGACATGATGAAAGAGGTGGACTTACATGGAAATACTAGATATTGTTTTTCAGCTTATAATTTTGGGAAAATACTTAGAAACAAGAACATTAATCTTGAGAAAAGCATAATTAGAAGGCAATAAAGAAAAGTCTGTCATTTGCTTGGTGCTTAAGATATAGATCCTTTCAAAATGACAACAATGATTCTGCTATTGAAATACTCAAAAATGGATTAGTCTGTTTTTCAGGGAAAAAAAGTCATTTTGTATTTCTAAATGTTCTTTTGACTAGAATATTTTCTATAGTCAGTTCAATTCAGTAAATATTGATCATGTGCCTAAAACTCCCAGAATATTGTACTTGGGGCAGGTATGAAGGGGAGTATTAATTTTGGAGTATTGTCCTTAAAGAGATTATCTAACGGTGAGAATGGGAGAAGACATAGGTACAGAGTTTAGGATTAGTGGGTCAAGCCAAAATAATAAGTGGACAGTATCCTAATTCAGAACCTTCATCACTTCTCATCTGGACAAATTCCATTGTCTTCTAATATGCTTAATTACAAACCCCTAGGATATTCTTCTTTCCTCAGTGAGTTCGGTATGTGGCTCATGATTTCCAGTGCCCAAATCTTTTCTTCAAACTAGAGGTTTTCAACATACATATGGATGCTCCCTAAAAAAAACAACTCTGGCTTCCCTGTTTCTCCATCTATTCAACTCTCATGACTTACTTCTCCATCGTGGCTACCCAAAGACATTGACATACCCATGTTCTTGATATTGCCCACAAGTATTCCATTTCTATGCTCTTGGCTGCTTTTCTAATTATAGTAAATGTAGTATATATATATATATATATATATATATATATATATATATATATATATATATATATATATAGTAAATATAGTAAATGATCTTTTACCAAGCCTTAGAACCCCTAACTCTGAGTTTCATCATCAGTTCCACCACTCTTCATTTGCTACTATCTATTCACTGGCTATATTCTCTTCCCTTCACTAGCTTGGCTCCATGTTAGAGTAGTTCAATTCTATACTATCATTGACTCCTCCAGCCATTGAATCCTTATCCTACTGCCAATCACACCAATCACACTCCCAACATTGAATTGAAACTTCCATCTTCTACCTTGAGAACTGGGTCAACTACAAATTTATGTTACATAATCTCAACTTGACCCTTATTATAGAAAGACAATTATTCTATTTCACTCTAATTGATTTGCCTCCTTTCTCTCCAGTTAATTTCTCTCCAATTAATTCTTTAAGTATTCTCTGGCACCCTTTATTGCTACTCTCTCAATTGAGTATCTCTCTTAACATTTCACGCTAAAGAACTGAGGTCATTCCTCAATGCTTTTCTCTCCCCTCCTCTCGTTATGACTGAGACATCTCATCTACTATCTCCTTTTCATTTTCTCAGATGATGAGGCAAGCTTACATCTTGCCAAGACCAATCTCTCCATATGCACTCTTGCATTTGTATTTCCTATATTTTCCAGCAGATTATTCTCATTCTTATCCCCTCTTCTCTCCAGTCTTTACCTTCTTCATATCTGATGGATCCTTTTCTGTTGCCTTAAAATAAATTCATTTCTCCCTATCCTTAAAAAAGCCCTTACTTTAATGGACTTCTCCATTAGTGGTGGTGTAATGTCCCTGAACAATCTGCAGGGACCCAGGAGAAAAAAACACCATTCATAAGCAAAGGATAAACTATGGGAGTGGAAACACCGAGAAAAAGCAACTGCCTGAATACAGAGGTTGAGGGGACATGACAGAGGATAGACTCTAAATGAACACTCTAATGCAAATACTATCAACAAAGCAATGGGTTCAAATCAAGAAAACATCTAATGCCCAGTGGACTTACGCGTCGGCTATGGGGGGTGGGGGGGGGAGGAAAAGAAAATGATCTATGTCTTTAACGAATAATGCTTGGAAATGATCAAATAAAATATATTTAAAAAAATAAATTTAACAATAACAAATAATTAAATTAATAATAATTAATAAATAAAAAAAGCCCTTACTTGATCCACCAATCTCTACTAATTATTGCCTATAGCTCTCATCTATTTCTCAGTTAAATAACTTAAAGAATTAATATATATATATATATATATATTAGATGCCTTTGTTTTTTCTCCTTTTACTCTTTTCTAAATCATCTGTAATCTGGATTCCAATCTCATCATTCAACTGGATTTAGCATTTCCAATGTTACAATGAGTTCTTATGGCTAACTCTTAAGGGCTTTTCTAGTTCTCATCCTTCTTGACCTCATCTCAGCATTTCACATTGTTGATCATTCTTTCCCTTTCCCTTGGATAGTCTTTTCCTCTAGTTTTTTTTCAAAATATTTCTATCTTCTGGTTCTCCTCCCACCTACCTGATTAGTCTCAGTCTCTTTTCCTGGGTCTTCAACCATGTGATGCTAACTGACTGGCATTCTGGTTATTTTCATCAATAGAATTTAAATTGTTTGAGGGCCTGGAAAGTTTCCTTTTCTTTTTTCTGTTCTTAATACCTAGCATCATTCACTGAACATAATATTACATTTTATTATTATAGTTCTTGATTAATAGATGAAACTAGAACATTTCCAAAAGGAGGTGGTATATAAAAATGGGAAAATAGGGGAAGTGAGACTTAGAGAATGAGTAGAAACATTCTGAAAGAAAACAAACGAAGCAAGTAAAGAGCAATTCAGTTTGGATGGAGTAAAGAAGGGAGTAATAAGGCTAGAAAAATAAGGTGGCACATAATTGTGGTGAGCCTTGACGGCAAAAAGGCTTGAACCTTACTTGGCATGCATTCACTGAGATTTATTTTGTGTGCAGAGGAGTGACATGACCTGTACTTGAGAAATAATATATTCCCAGAAGTAGTAGGAAGTATAGATTGGAGGGAAAATATAATGGAGGCAGGTTAAGTTTCCAAAAGAACATTTAAATAGTTCTAGTGAACCAAAATGAGGTTTTGTGGCAAAAATGCAGCTAGAAAGCAAAGGATAAATATGAGAGACTCTTGAGATAAGATAAGCTTTGGAAAATATAGGGACATTAGAAGGAAAAAAAGGAAACATGAAGTTTTTAATTGACAGCAATAAACTATAAGGGACTTATATTAGGGTTCTGCAATTTGACGACTCAAGACCCTGTATACATCCTGCTTTTCTTGAGAATACTTGTTTCCCTTTATCCTCTTTCTTGGGACTTGGACCTTAAATTAATAATATGGAGACAGGATATCTATAAAAATCTATATAAAAAGATGTATGTCATTCTTCTGCTAAAATCTTTTTCAGTGGCTTCTCTTCTTGAATATATCTTCAGAAATATATTTGACAAAGGATTAGCTCTTTTTATATTTCCAAATATATGTATATAAAATATACATGTATAATATGATAAATATGTATGTATATGACCTATATTTTGGTATATCTATGTATATTTAAATACACACAAATATTTATGTACATAATATTCTATCTTCTCCACAAGAATAAATGCATGTTTTATGGAACATTGAGTTATTTTGAGTGACTTTTGCCAACTCTATACTTTCTTTGGGACCAGTGATCTTAATTCTTGAGACCCTTAGCTTTTTGGTCATATACCTTTTTGATTTTAGGACTGAGTAGGGATGTTCGACCAATATCAATTTTGATGATACAAACACAATCATACAGGGTGGGACATAATTTTAGCTAATAGATGAAATGTCCTTGTTCTTTCTCACTATAGGAAAGAATGTTGAGAAAAGGTAGATATTGTCATAATCAACCAAGGCAGCATTAAATACATATAAAATATAAAAAAGTAGAACAGCTAATCAGCATGTTGAAATGGTTATAGATGCAAATAGAAAGTTTTATTCTCCAGCAGATTTCAGCCATGCTTGTCCAGCTGCCTAACTGGATTTATTTTTTAATTTGAGCTCTGAAAGCTCAAACTGGTGTTTTTATTGGACTGAAGGAGTCATAGGTAGGAAGGTAGTGGTAGAATTTAAAGTCAGGGCATTTGGAATCATATCCAACTTGCCTACACTCACATCCACTTCCTGCTTTCTTCTGGATAATATTATTATGATTTTCTTTTTAAAATTTTCATGCTAATGTAATAGTTAACATAACCTCACCATTCACATTCGTTCTAGATAATAGCATGAAAATTAACTTGCTCTTGTCAGGATTATAAGAGAGGGCAATAAAGGAAGGGAATAGATCAGCAGCAGGAGGGATGTCTGGAGAGCAAAGGAGCAGCTGTAAAGATGGGGCAGAAGGGACAAAGCAACAGGAGGAGAAGAAGCAGTGGTTGAAGAATTTGGGGACGGTTTGCAGTAGCCATTTGAGCTGAATAGCTGTGCAAATACCCCACAGTGTGGAGCCAGTTTGGGAGCTGTGCATCATGTCACAGAAGGAACATTCTCAATTTTTCAGCACCATCTGGTTGCCTCCAGAGGGTCAGAGCCTGAGCTCAAATAGTCCACCAAACCAGTAGAGAGAATGCTCAGGAGAGGGAATGCAATGTATTTATGGCAAATAGTTCCTTTGACTGTGGTGTCCAAAGAGGTAGCACTACCTCCTGCTATTTGTAAAGGACTTTGAACTTTTCCAAGGACCTTCTGGCCCATTTGAGCCTCACAAATGGATGCGCGCAGAAAGGTGAGACTTTTCCAAGGACAAAAAAGGGGTTACTTATTTAGGCATTTACTAAAACTTCATTTTATATCTGGAATAATTATATTAAGCATTGAAAATACAAAGAAACTCAAAAGCATAGTCCTTGCTCTCATGCTCAGATTCCAATGGAAGAGAAAACACACACAATTGAATATACAAGAGATATAGTATGAATGGAAGTTAATTTCAGAAGGAAGATACTAGCACTGAAGTGGGAGGAATTCTGAGAAAATATACCTTCAGAAGGTTAGATATGAACTGTCTTGAAGGAAACAAAGAAAGCCAGGAAGTAATGGAGAAGGAAAATCTAGCTATGGGAGATGGTCTGTGCAAAGAAACAACACTACTGGATGTGAGGACAGCAAAAAGGCCAATGTAGTTAGATGGTAGATTGCTTGGAAAAAGAGTGAAGTTTAAGAAACCTGGAAAGTTAGAAAGAGGTGAGGTAGTAAAAAGCTCTAAAAGCCAAAATATGCAGCAGAGATGATACCAAGAAAGGTGTCTTCTAGTATTAATGGATGGGCTCTTTCTCCTACTGTCTTCCCTTATCTACTCCTAATAAATAGATCATAAACAGTGAACTTAAATTAAATAGAAACATACAGGATTTTTATAATTCTTCCTTGTTTTATATATGTACTTCTGGAAACTAGAATTTTTGACAATTTCCCTTAATTTCATTCTTTCTGGAGTAGAGTTCTTCACTGCAACCTTCCACAGTTCTGATAAAATGCCTTATGTTTATTTTCAATCCTCTAAATGATAATTGATATGCTTACACATTCAATATATATCATCCTTTTCAATATTGTCTGGATCCTTTTGCTTTGCTGACTTTATGGTGAGTACATCAGGAGAATCACAAAATATCAGAGGTAGAATTAACCCTAGAGATCATTGATTTCATGCTATCCCCGACCAAGAATTCCTGATAAATCATAAGCAACATTGAGCCTTTGCTGAAGACTTTCAGTAAGGAGAAACCTATTATTTCCTGAGGCAGTCCATGAACTTTGGGACCATTTTGATTGTTAGAAGTTTTCCTTACATCAGAATTAAATACGTATCTCTATAACTGTTACCATTACTCCAGTTTTGCCCTTTGGAGTCAAGCAGGACAAGTCGAATTCCTCTTTCACATTAAAGGTTTTCAAATACTTGAAGACAGCTAAGTTCTCTTCTGCTTGCTAAATATTCTCACTCAATCCACTGATAATTTTATTGCATAATTCAAAGTCTTAACATTATTATCACTCTCTTGTGAACATTCAATTCCATTACAATTAAATGCTTAATTGCTACAAGGTATTTTGTTTGTTTGTTTCTGGTCAAGCTTTATTAGAAATAAGGCACTTGAGAAATAGTGAAGCCAAATTGCCAGAGGAAGGGGGTTGGAGAAAGATTAAATGGAACAAATTCTAGGAGGGGCAGGGCAGGAGTCCTTCAGGAGTGAGGCAGGGTAGGAGAGGAAAAAGGAAAAAGTAAGAAACGGAAGCAGAATGGGGATTGGACACTAAAAGAGATGGGAGAATAAGACAGAAAGCTGGAAGGACAGGGTTCAGAAAGGAGCTTCTCCAGAAGCATGAGCAGCCATCAGGTCTGCTTCAGTTGCTCATAGGTGCCCAAAATGTGGCTTCTCAAACTGAACACAAAATTCCCAGATTTGGTAACTCAATCAGTTAACAAGCATATTATGTTTAATGTAAATTAAACATAATAAAGGTTTAAATATAATTAATATGACAGGCAATTATTCTAGAGGAATAAAGATAAAAGTCAAAATTCATTGACTTCAAGGAGCTTACATTCCACCAGGGAAAACATGTGACCTAATGATCTAAAATATCTACTATTATGTATATATATATATATATATATATATATACCTCTCTTAATGTGACCTCAGGTCATCTAAGGTGGCGGGAAGAAGTATCCTCTCCCTCTGTTCTGACATGAACTGCCAGGAAGGATGCCTTAATTTAGCATTTAGACTCTTCCTTATTGCTAGTCCTTTCTACTTTCTAAATCATTCTCTGAAAATGTTGTCACCAGCACAGACCAAAACAGTGAAGAATAGGAAACAGGTAACACATATAAGTTTTCTGCCTGACCTTTCCATACCATCACCAGAAAACCTTTGTTTATTATATGTAGAAAGTTAAAGAATTTAGCAGCTTTTTGCCATTTATATTTAACTGAGGTAACCTAGCTCTAGTTATCTTGCAACATCCACTAGATGAGCACAAACCCTGTAAGTCATAGTTCTTCTGTCCGGTAGGTGTGTGATACTTGGAAAAATCACGACTCCTCTCAACTTAGGGTCTCCCTGAATGGAATTAAACCAGGACCTAATTCTTTTTATTCATAGAAATGAAATGTTCATCTTAGTCTTTTAAATTGTTTTTGTGTTGTTACTGACAACAGACACACAAACAATATTAGCTATGGGTAAGGGGCTGACTAATAAACTGTTTCAACTGTTTTATTTAGACCAACTGCTGAAGCTGGAATCTTCTTCACTCTGGGCAGAGCACATAAGTTCCATGCAAATATTTAGTCTTGATGTTTGTCTAACTGATTAGGTGTTGTTAAAAAAAATACTCTTCTTCCTCCTGTTATATTAGTAAATTTCTTCCCTAAATATCCCTGCTCTCGTTCCCCTGCAAGACATACCTGACTCAAGACTCAATAATACAAATGTTTGGAAACAATATTAAAACCATGAAATCTCAAAGACATTGAAATTTGATTTTTTAGTAGCTTCCTCCTAAAATTCTTGGGGGGAGATGACTTCATGGTTCTTTCCCTCAAGAAGACTACATCTGAAATAACATTTAGTACTTTTGTTTTACAAGTTGCAAATAATTTGAGGTGAAGTGGTATAAAAGACGCCTTCAAAGAAATGTACAATAACAACAAAGAATTTTCATAAATTGAATGTGAAAAGTAACCAAATTGACATGCACTTACAAGGAGCTTATGAAAGGTTTCTAGCATTTTGAGGTTCCCTTGTGGGAGATTTCTGAGAGGATCTATTTGAAAATTATTTAGTATGGGCAGTCCTGAATAGGTTCCAACTGGCATTGCTTAGAAATACAATACTTAAACATCTGTGAGATTGCAGACCCTTTGGAGTATTGGAAGTTGTAATATTTGATATAAAATTACTTTCTAACAATAATAATTTAAAGATGACTCTCCTTCCTTCTTATCACTGTCTTATTTATTTTAAACATTTTTCCTATCCCTCTTTTTTATTTGTTATTTTCCAGAATTAAAGAGATTAATACTGGTTAATCAGCATCTTCTTCCAAATCCAAAAAAACATTTTTTAATGGCAAAAGTAATGAAATGACTAGAAGATGTGTGGCAATGATGGTGCTTTAATAGATAAGATTGAATATTTTTGTACAGAGATAAGATCCATTATTTCTAAGAAATGGAAGCATCCACTTTTAATCACTTCTGTGATCTTTCTTTTTAAGCTCTCACTAGCTATGCCAGTATTTATTTTTTAAGCAGTTCAATAGAACATTAATTATTGCTTCATTGACTAGATATTAGAAGGTGATGGAAAAGGTCTTAATTTGTGGGAAACAACATTTATTATCTATGGTCAGTTTATTTTAGTCTATTCATAAATTAAATTTGCCATAATAATTACAAATAGACAAATTGATTATTTATTTTTAAAAAATCTAGTTGTATAACTAAATACTTTGAAGGTCCTGAATCTCAGTAAAATATAACTTAGTTTTCTGAGCAGACAGTGCAAGGCAGTGGAATGAAAAGTGGATTTGGAGTCAGAAGACCTGGCTTCAAATTCTGGCTTAGCAAATCACTAGAGGCTGCAGCAAGTATGACATTTCAGCACATCCATGGAGAACTGTTGGAGAGAAGTAGGTACTGAACAGGGGAAATTAGATATTCCAGCAGACCAAGTGCCAGGACTGCAGTCAGGAATATTCCTCTTCCCGAGTTCAAATATGGCCTCAGACACTTAATAGCTATGCAACTCTGGATAAATCACATAACCTTGTTAACCTCAGTTTCCTTGTATGTAAAATGAACTGAAGGAGGAAATGGCAAACCACTCCATTGTCTTTGCCAAGAAAATCCCAAATAGTGTCTCAAAGAGTTGAAAAAAACTGAAAATGACTGAATGAAAAATTTATTTAACAAGGTTCAGTTTCTCCTGTTTCTCCTGGTTCCTGTGTATCACTAGCAAACATAATATATTTTGATGTTTTAATTCTTAAACTGAATTTGATTTAAACACAAAGAGGTCAGGACTTAACTAGAGATAAGTATAAATGACATGTTAGACTGAAAACTCCCCCTCCGTACAACTGTTAATATTTTTCCTATCTGGGAACTCAGAGAATTTGTGGCTGGTTTTTCTCCCCCAAATAAATTTCCCAAAGTGGAAAAAGGAGCCATTTTTACCTTGAGGACCTTGTAGGACCTTTGTTGCCCCATAGGCTCAAATCAATCTAATTATTGTAGCATTATATTATACTACCTTGTGACCTTGGGCAGGTCAACTAACAAAAATTTAATTATCTATAAAACAAAGGATTCAGACTAGATCATCTCTAAATTTGCTACTTTTTAACCTCTTTGTCATTCTATTTCTCTCAGGAACAGATAAATATAATGTCCCATGGGTTCTTTCTAGTCCTCAGTTTCTTATGGGCTAGATTATTCTAAGAACTCTTTGAATTCTAAAATTCTGTTTATCACTCTAGTGCAAATATCAATAATATGGAAATAGATCTTGCTCAATGACACATGTAAAACCCAGTTGAATTGCATATTGGCTATAGGAGAGAGGTGGGATGAGGGGAGGGGAAAGAATATGAATCATGTAAACATGGAAAAATTTTCTTAATTAATCAATCAAATAAAAATTTAAAAATTCTGTTTGCTTTGAAGAATATGAAAATGACAAAAAATTACAACAGAATTTGAATAATTACGTGGAGTTCATGGAAACAATATTTGAATTACAACAGGTGTATCTATTTTTGAAAGTTGCAAAGCTTTTATGAACCTCAAACCAACTATCCAGTCTTATTGTCCATTTTTCATTAATCCCTCTTAATTTTCTCTAGAGAGAGACCCTTTTTCAAAGGTGATGACCATATCTTTGGTCTTTAGCCAGAAAGGAATATTTTGGGTTAAAAGTTTTCTCCTATATCATGGGGTGTAAGGGAAAGCCATTCAATGAAATTATAGTAGCATGTATAAAAATAAACCAGGTAATATTTTTCCTCTCTAAATAATACTTTGACCCTCCTTAAAGTGTGTGTACTATAAACTGGCCAGTTACAAATTTTAAATTTGGCTAGGCTCTCAGAAAAATAAAACCAGATTGAAAGAATAACTAAAGCATTCAAACATTAAGAAGAAGTAGAATGATAGCAATGGAAATATGAAATAGAACATTTTAGGTCATTTCTTCAAGAATTATTCTGGTTTGAAAAATACATACACACACATATAAATAAAGGAAGATAAGGCACAAAAGACCATCAGTTGCATAATTAATTTTTAAGAAAGAAAAAATCCAGACTTTTTCATAATTTTTATATTTTTATAAACTTGCTATATAATCTGATCTAGAACTGATATGTAATTTCATCTAGCCTAGGAACTCCTGGCTTGTAAACTCTTTTTTACCAGTCGAGGTGGCAACTTTTCAGAAACACAGCTTTAGAGAGTTACCCAGAAGACAAATGAATGACATGGGAACACATAATCATACAGCTAGTATGGTCCAGAGGTTGACCTTGAAACCTGTTCTTCTTGACTCAAAAACTAGTCCTTTATCTACTTTGTTATACTGTATTTTTCAGCTCTGAATATGATATTCTAAAGATTGTGTTTGGCTCCATTTCCTACATATACTAGATTCTCTAGGCTCTTGCTCAGGACATAATGATCTTTCCCTTTTAACCTCAACTAGACCTAGTTATTCAACTTCTAAAATGGTTCTATGCATTATATTGTATTACAGTTCTCTTGGTGTGTTTCTTACCTTCCTGGCATAGTATTAAAAACCACAGATACAGGGACTATATGTCACAGATAAAATTTACATCCCCCCTCAGAAGTCCCATAGTCTTCTGCACACATTAGGTGCTTAGTTAATGCTTAATGTCATAGAAAAGTTTGAACTGAGTTCTGGTGGAAATTTATTTCTGTATGTATTTATTATGGCTTTTAGGAAGAAAACTGAACTTATGATAGTAATTTTTTGCCATATCATATCAATGCACACATGGATTTTTCTGTTGACTTTCTTCATGTGGAATGCAAAACTTCAGTTTTTCAGAATAGTTTTTTTCTCCTCTTTAGCATGGCTTTGGTTTGTATGTGATTTACCTCATGAGTATCTGAAAAGGTCGGCATGTATCACATACAAATAAGTATACCACAAAGGTGCCCATGCTGTACAGTGTGCAGTGACAGTCTTATATTTTATGAAGAAGGTTCTCTGCCCAAGAACCATGTTGAGTTTGGCAAGTCTCCGAACAAGGCAACAGCTGGATCCCTCCATGTACAGATCTTGTTTGAAGCTATCCTCATATTTTCTTTAAATATTCAGGCTCAGAGAAATAGGGCAATAAGAGAACTCTAAAGGACTTTGGAGATCATTTGGTCCAGACTCTTTATTTTACAGAGAGAAGTAAACCAAGACCAATTCATTTATTTTACAAAGAAGAAACTGAGGTCCAAAGAAGTTAAGTGGTTTACTAACAAGAAAGTTCAGGACCCAGGAATAGAAAGAGAATTAGCTTTGGAACCTTATCATTCACACTATGTGTTTATGTAGTTATCATTTAACTTCTCTGGATCTCAGTTTCCTCATTTGTAAAATTAGGCTGTTGGACTAGATAACCTCTAAGTGCACTTTTATCTCTAAATCTATTATTCTATGATCCTAAGGCAGTGGTGGAATCCAACTACATCCAGTACTCCAGTATTCCAATGCAGGGCTTTTGGCTACAAAGTGTTGCCTCTTACTTCAATAAATTAATTAGATTTATTCTTCACTTGGGCACAAGTCTATGTGAATATACTTTCCTCTACAATCTACTTCATATACTTGACTTAATTATGATGCTGTGCGTACCTCTATTCTTCAATTCATTTGCACTGGAGTTGAAAAGAGGATATTAAATATGGGGGAGCCTTGTTTGTAGGACATAAGATGTGAGGATTTATTTTAGGGAGGCCATAGAGTGTGAAACCCTAGATGCTATATAAAAAGTGGTAAGCAGACTGAGGCCTGAATCTTGGCTATGACATTGAGGTGAGTCTCTTCTTTGAGGCTCATTTGCAAAATGGAGATGGACCTCACATAGGTGCTGGGAAGAAAATGCTCTGTCAACTTTAGGATATTAGAGAAATGTGAGGTTCTATTATCATTATGCATGGCACAATCATACTAGGGGAAATTGCCCAAGAGTTGGCAAGGGGAAAGCAAGGAAACACCATGTAATCTGCAAAGATGTCCATGATACAATTTAAATCTTCACAACAGTGCCACTGTTATGCTTCATATTCACCCTGCTGAAAATATACTGTCAAAGGCATCATATTCCTCTTGTGAAGGTATCCCTTGTGAATACATCAAAGGAAAAAAATAAAGTATTTTGCTACATCAATCTGTTTTTTTTCAAGCCTCAAGAATCCAAGAAAGCGTATTATTTACACATGAGAGGATCTATTCTGAGTCTGCATACATCTGGCATAGCTCATATTTTTACTTAATTTAAATGAATAAGTGGTATAATGAATGCCTTTCATTTAATTGCTCTATATTGGTAAGCTTCTGCCCTAAATTGAGGAATATGTTTTGCATGAATATCACTCTCATTAAGGCATTTTTTGTGGTGGTGTTTTTGTTTCACACTCTTTGCAACACTTATAAGAACCAGGTAACACTCTATTTTTCAGTGTTCTGCTTCTAAACGTGCAACTGTAATTTAGTCAACAATAAAAATGGGGCTCAGTGTGGTCAATCCGATAGTAAAAAGCATTAATCAAGTGGTTACTGTATGTCAAGTACTCACTATGCTCACTTCTGGATTTCAAATGGAGATAGAAAGAGTTGCAGGTCCTGCTCTTCAGGAGCTTACATTTTAGTAGGGCAAGATAATGCATAAAAAAAAAAAGAAAAGGAAAACTGAAAAGAGAGTTGGGAATGGGTGTGTGCGCAATGAATTCCTTGGTTGAAATGAGATTCCACGATGAAAAAGTTTCTGGAGCATAGTATAGAAAGGCCAGAGTGCATCAGGAGCATCAGCATATGTGTGTGTCTGCATGTGTGCATGTGTGTGTTTGTAAAGGGAATAGAGTAAAAATGAAATCCTTAAAACCTTTTGACCCTTTTTATCTTGAGCACTCCAAGCCCACCATATTGATTATACCATTACCAAAGCTGATATTCCTCTGGCTCCATTTTAGAAAAGGCTTCCTTCACATATGCACAGTCACACTTCTGCTAAGGACAATCCCTTTCTATTGCATAGCAGTGAGGTTTATACATTTCTACTTGGGATTCTAGGTGCTTGCCAATTTGCCACTGATTTGACCTTTCTTTTCTTATCTCATAATCTTACCCTCAACATAGCAACCAAGACAAGCTATTTGCAACTCTCTCTTCTGCTTGGATAACTTTCCTGTCTCTGTTTCCTGTATTTTGAGTCCTTTATTTCCCAAAGCTCATAAAATTGTGCTGCTTCTTTAAGACTCAGTTCAAATGCCACTTCAGAGATGAAGTCCTTCTTGACGCTCCCTGTCTCTAACGAACTTCCCTCTCCTCTTACCAAAGTCCTTCTCATTTAGTACTTTCTACCTCTTGAGAAATCCCCTTATGCAATAAAATGTGCTACAGTTTTCTGGATTTGTACCATTCTCTACAATTGACAGAAAGGTTTTTTTTTTTTCAGGTAAAACTTCCAGAAGGAGCTGACATTTAATTTTTCTTAATCAACATCCCTTTAAAAGAAAGTAGAACATTTTGCCTTTCCTTTGCTTTGTTCAAGTAAACTTGATCAAGTTTGGCCTGTGAAGCATACTAAATCTGAGGCTAACTTATCAATTCACCATATAACACTCCAAGACTCTAAGTGGAAAATCTGCATTGCTGAAAGGAAATTCCCTATACCAATGAGAACACACCTATTTTTAAAATAAAAATAGTTTTCAAACATATTTATTCATTTTGCTATATATATATGTATAAATTTAAGCTTTTGGAAAAATACACACACACACACACATACATATATATGTACCAGGGTCACTAGAAGACTCAGTGGACAGAGTGCTGAGCCTGAAATCAAGAAGACCAAAATTCAAATCTGGCCATAGACACTTCCCAGCTTTGTAACCTTGGGCATTCAATCAATTTCTGTTTTTCTTAATTCAATGGAAAAGGAAATGGTTAACGATTCTAGTATCTTTGCCAAGAAAATTCCACAAAGTAGTCACAACGATTTGATATGACTGAATAATACATATATATGTGCATATATGGGTGTATGTAATATACACACATATATTACATGTATGTAATATATGTATATAACATATATGTAATATGTGTATATAACATATATGTAATATATGTATATAACATATATGTATATATTACATGTATGTGATATTACATGTATGTAATATATACATATATATTGCATACACTCATATATGCGCATATCTATATGTAAGCAGATAAGTGGTGCAGTGGATAGAATGTGGAGTCAGGAAGACCTGAGTTTAAATCTTTCCTCAGGTATTTCCTAGCTATGTGACCTAGAGCCAGTCACTTAACCTCTGGTTGCTTCCATTTCCTTAAATGTAAAATAGAGATAATAATAGCACCTATCTTGTGTGGTTGTTGTGGAGAATGAATGAGATAATGTTTTTAAAGGGCTCAGTACAGTACTTGACACATGACACATATTTTAAGTATTATATAAATGTTAGCTCTTTATTATTTTTACTACTATTATTATTATAGGTATCAGAAAATATAGCATCTCAGTGCTCTAGGCAACTCTCTCAGGTTATAATTTGCAAAGAAGTGCATTAATAGAGAGAGTTCCTTTTTCTCAGAGTTATGTATACCAATCTATTCTAGTCTTTATTCTATTTATAGAGATAAAGTGATTTGTCCAGGGTTATCTGACTACAATATATCAGAAACAGTACTTGAAACTGGATCTTCCTGGTTCTAAGGCCAACAGAACAAAACACACACACACATATTATGCCCACAAAATAAAGTGAAATCAATGTTCAAATAGTCCCTATCAGTTCCTAAAGGAGGGCTTTATGTGTAGAAAAAATATCTATTTGTTCAATACCTGAAAGGAAAGCCAGAAAAGTATCTTAATTCAACTTTTTAGTTTTCCAATGAAAAATGTTTTAAAGGATAATAAAGTTTGTAAATAACTAAATATGAAATTTTACAAATATATCAACAGAAATACTACTCATGCTACTTACTTGAATAGCCTCTCCCTTTCCTAATCATATCATATTTCTTGAAGGAATGGTTTGTATCATTTTCACATTTATAGCCTAAGCACTTAGTACAGTGCCTGATGGTTACTACATATTTATTGAGTCAAAATGGACTGAAAATACATGTTAGTATAAGCTTGCAAGAATGAACATGCTACATTCCTCAGTTGTTGTGCACAGGTTTGGTCTTATGCTCAGGAATTGAACTTGTGAGGGAAAAAAAAAGGAAATTCAGCTTTTAGGGTTTATTCCTAAGTAATCATTTGACTGATAAAGCTTTTATTAAACAAATAGTAGTAGTTGTTAAATGTCTTGCATTTGGTAGGTGTTTAATAAAATTTTGTTGAATTGAGTTAATAATTTTTTGAATAAATGTTGAGAATCACATAAAATTCAAGACTAACAAAATAGATGATATCTTGATAAAGTTTGGTTTCAAAGGAAAAGTTTACTAAGGATCTTAACTCAGAATTGCCTGCTAATATTGCTCACCTAACTTAGGAGATGGACAAATACATATTCTGGAAAAGGTTTCTATTTCTTACATTTTTTAAATTAGAATGCATAAACTGGCCACCTGGGCAATGTATCAGTGCCCACCTGCTGTCATACTCAGTCTCACAAAATGTACTGAAGTAGATGCCTAAAATAGTCAGAAGCTAGAGCTTACCTTGGCCCAAAAAGAGAAATAGAAAAGGTTGGAAAAGAAAGGCCCCAAGTCTTGAAATGCAAGATTAATGGTCAGAAAATTAGCATTCCTTTCTGGAACTGTTATTAACATCTTCTTGTTCTTTAGACAGTAGAATCAAAGGATTCTTACCTCTGAAAAAATATTCAGCCTATTAATTTTAGGAACAATGACATTTAAACTGAATAGACCAAACAATGTACAGATTTCCAGAATGTGAAATCTAGTAAAGGGGAATGCGTTTTTAAGGAGTGTACTTGAACTCCAAGCTTTGGTTGTCTCGATTCTTTAAAAACACACACACACACAGACTGATACACTGTGGTACAATCGAAGGTAATGGACTCCTCCACTAGGGACAATGCAATGTCTCTGAACAATCTGCAGGGATCTAAAAAACACTATCCACAAGCAGAGGATAAACTGTGAGAGTAAAAACACTGATGAAAAGCAACTGCTTTACTACAGGGTTGAGGGGATATGACTGAGGAGAGACTAAATGAACACTGTAGTGCAAATACCAACAACATGGAAATGGGTTCGAACCAAGAACACATGTGAAACCCAGTGGAATTGTGTGCCAGCTATGGGAGAAGTGGTGGGAGGGGGGCGGGGGAGGACAAGATAATGATCATTATTTCTAATGAATAATGTTTGTAAATAACCAAATAAAATAATGTTTAAAAAGTAAAATAAAAATAAAAATAAAAACACACATACATATGACTTGTGTCAAATGATCATCAGATTGTCACAGTTATTGAAGGAACCAAAACACATCTAGAGTCATATTTTCATTATGAAGGAAACCCCAAAAAAGAAAAAAAATACCTAAGGTACAAAATAGCCCAAAGCCTTTATATGGAAAGATGAAAGATATCTTAAGGCAACAACAACAAAAAAAAAACAGAATTTCATGGGATGCTTCTTCATTTTGCCTTCAAATGCTTATGATGATTTTACCACTCATTATATGTCATTTTCACTTTTATATCAAAATACATTGTTTTTCGAAGGCAGATTTCTGAAAGCCTTAAATGTCAGACTAAGGAGGAGTATGTATTTTATTCTCTGGGCAATAGGGAGCTACTGAAGGTTTTTGAAAAAGAGGTGACATGGTTAGCTTTGTGCATTAGATGTATTATTTTAATGGTTGTATGAAGAATGAATTGGGGAGGATATGATGGAATAAGATGAAATAGCTAATTAAAAGGCCATTGCAATAGCTTAGGTGAGAGATAATAAGGGCTGGAACTAGGGTAGTGACCATATGACTGGGAAGGAGATAAACAAGGAAACTATAAACATTATTTAGGCAGATTTGATGATTTTGAGGGGGAAGTGAGATGAAAGAATAGAGAAGGTATCAGTATGAGTCCTTCTTCCACTGGCAACACAAAAATCCCCTCTACCATATTTTATTAGACAGATTTTGTTTGCTTCTGTGGCCAGAAAATCCATTACTTAAAGCAAATAACTTGGTTGTGATCCCTTCTGTGCTAAAGTAGGCTCGTCCTTCAAAGGGTGACCCACAGTACATTCTACAGTACAACTCTAAGCCTTCTGACCTGGTAGGACCCCCTTGAGCTCTCGTTTATCTGATATAGCCTTTGAAAATCCATAATTACTTCCATATCACAATGAAACTTAAGAGGAAGACTTGAGGGGAGGTCAAATAATTGCTAATATAAATGTACATAATATATATATATATATAAATCACTTGCCCATTTTTCAAATTAGATATAGAATGAAACATGTGTGCATACATACATACCTCAAAACAGTTTGAAACATGTTCATAATGTGGAACAATACTCATATCAGCTGCCTTTACCATCTTTCTAATGTGAGATATAAAATGAACTAACAGATCACACAAATACTTCAATGTAAATGATGCATTGAAATTGGGAAAATAATCTGTGACAGTGCCTGTAATTTCCCAATGCACTCCTCTTTTTCCTAATGGACATAATTGGTAAGTAGATCTCCAAGGTGTCTATTAATCAATGTCAGTTGTGACTGAGCAGAAGTTCTGATTGGTTGCTCAGAACTAGTCAGCTGCTAAAGGACAATATAGATTCTTTGGAAATAAAACATTTTGGCTCTCCATCAAAATCATTACAACTAAAACAGAAAAACCACCTCTAAATGAATAAAAAAAAGAAAGAAACCCAAAGCTATAGATGAATACATTTTCTAGTTTTGTTATTATATAGCAAGTGAGCTTCTGCAAATATAATGGCTATTGCCAGTTTCTAAAAATATACATGAAAGACAGAAAATTTACATCTGTATAAAGCAATTCTTTCCCATCAAAATTCCTTTATATGATAAACAATAATGTGAAGTTTGTATATTTCATTTGAAATTTATATATATTTCACATATAATATATACATATCTCTCTATCCCTATTAATAGGCATCTATATATTTTATAAATTAATAGACATGTCTATATTTATATAAATATGCATGTATAGGTATATATAGATTTAGGGACATATCTTTTGAAAAACATCTCTGTAGATCCACCTATATATCTATAGAGCTATATCTATATTTCTTACAGAAATGTACCTTATATTGATATATCTAGAAATAAATATTTAAAAGATCTATATAGATCTCTCAACAGTGAATATCAATTTTATATATATGTCATTGTTTAAATGCTCATAACCCAATAACACTGATATTACCCAGAGGGACCAAGCTAAAATTAACATCTAAGCTCAAATCAAAGGAAGAACAATCATCTAGGTGAGAGCAACCTGGTTTTAACTGGTATATTTGTTATTTTTTCCAGGTGTTCATGTCTATACTGCTGCTAGCAAACAGGTGTTAATGTCTCTACTTCAGCTAGCTAACAGGTGTTAATGTCTTTACTTGTTAACTGGGTGCTAGGACTCCCTCTTCAGCTTCCAGGCAGGTGTTAAATGTTTCTGTTGAATTTAGGTACCCGGTAACTAGAAGCCTGAGTCTAAGGGAAGAAAGTTTGAAGTAGAAACATTAACATTTACAAACTACACTGCAATTATCCTGGCTTTGGTTGTCTATTCTTTGTTTAGGTATTGATGTTATCCACATCTCTTTGACTAACATAAATATAGCTAATGTTTTGTCTGTAGTCATAATATATGGTTTCTTTTACACATATGGGAAAGAAAATATATATTGATCTCTCTGGAGAAAGAATAAACAATATAGTCAATGAAATACCAAAGTAGGAATAATTTCTTAATTAGTAATAGGTTTGTTGTTGTTATTCAGTTGTTTTAAGTCATGTTAAAGTCTTCGTGGCCCCATTTGGGAATCCTTGGCATAGATATTCGATGGATCTGCCAGTTTCCTTTCCACTTTATTTTATAAATGAGGAAACTGAGGTAAATAGTGTAAAGTGACTTGACCAAGATCACAAGATATTACCAAGATCACAAAGATATATTAAGTATCACAAAGATATATTTAAAACAATTTAAATTCAGGAAGATGAATCCCTGACTTGAGACCTGATACTCTGCCCACAACATGACCTATCTAGAGGTTACATAATGCTTTAAGGTTTGTAAAGCCCCAAAATATACACTCATATGTATGTAAATACACATATATGTAGATACATACATATACATATACAACGAACAAACAATCCTGTGGTTTAGGTACTATTGTGACATGAATTTTATAGTTGGGGAAACTGAGGTAGAAGCTAAAATTATACATGGTCACAAAACTAATAAATATTTAAATCTAAATCTGAACTCAGATCTATCCTATACCAAATCTAGCATTTTATCCATGATTCCATCTATTTTCCCCTTAGGAAGTCAATTTATGTAAAAAAGACTTGGGAGATCTAGTGGTAAGCAAGTTCAGTATCATTTAGTTTGATATGACAGTCCAAAACAACAAATGTATTTTAGCCTTCATTAACAGAGGTGCGGTACCCAGAATGAGGGAGGTGATAGTATCACCTGTACACCTTGCCCTTATCAGAGCCCATCTGGAATATTGTATTTAGTTCCGAGTATCATATTTTGGGAAAGACATTCATGGCTGTGTTACATTCAAATGAGGGTAATTCAGATAGAAAGAGGATTGATGATCATATGTTATTTTTTAAATAAAAGACTGAAGCTATTTAACAGATAAGAAAAGACTGAGGAGAGGTTAGTATGGTGGCTGTTTTCAAGTATTTCAAGAAATTATGCAGAAAAAGAGATATTATATTTGGCATAAGATGGCTGAACTATGAACAGTGAGTAGAAATTATTGAATAGATTTGACTTCAGTAGAAAGAAAATGTTTATGAAATTTGCAGCTGTCCCTAACTGGAATGAGCTTTTCTCAGATCTTCAAATGGGCACTTCAAGACCAAATGTTGGGGCTCTGTTAGAGAGGATTAGAGGTATTGTTTGGACTATGTGGTTTCTGAGGTTCTTTTCAACTTTGAGTCAATTACTGATAAATATCCCACATATTTTTATCACCTTTATCATCCATTTGATCTCTCAAATGTCATCCAGATTAAGATGAAAGCCTAGCTCAACAAGATAAATTTTGCATACTTTTCACTCTTATTTCTTCCAAACCATCTTGGCCTTAACTATGGAAATGCTCTTCTTTAGAAACGTAGCATGACAGATGCGAATGGTTTGGGGAAAAAATACACAAAGAAAGTGAGTTCCTAAAATCTGGTCATTTGCCTTAATCACTCTTGAACATATGGGTCTAACAACCAGATGGAGAGGAAGATACCTCTAGTGTGTAATGGAGTCCTTTAAAACAAAGTAGTGAATTAATTATAAGTAAATGTAAGTTCTCTATAAGTAGATGTAATGCCTTTTTGAAAGAAGCATTGTAAAATGTTGTAAGTACAGTCTTTCTGAATCTTCCAAATGTTTTAATTAAAAAAGTCCCTGAAGCTATATTAATAACACTTATATAGTGGAAAGAATGGACTGTTTACTACCTATTATAATTTATAAAAAAGTCATTTTCCAAATTTGGAACAGATGAGGTCTTTTCATTTTATTGCTATGTATTGTATCTATTTTAACAAAGGCATAGTGGCTGGGTATGAAGTTACTATTAAACCCAGTATTTAGAATTCTTTTTTTAATGTAGGATCTGCTGTGAAAATTGTTCTTTAAGTGGGCATGCACTATGTGGACAAAGGACTTGCATTGACAAGCTGCCAACCTATAATATTTTTTGTATTTTTACAATGAAGAACAACAGTAACAATTTTTTGCTTAATGATTAATAACTTTTTGTGCTATTTTTTTGTGTAAGAAAGAAAAGAAATAGGGTTTCTGCCCTCACAAAGCTTATGGTCTAGTTGCAGAGTCCAAACTTGATCAAATAAACTGTATGATTGTGACTATGATAAATGCAATGAGATTAAAGAAGAGTGTTCTAATCACCCTGCTATGTAATAAATTCCATTGACCCTGTACTTCCTCCAGAATCACATTCAAATTCCTCGGCCTTGCATTGGCATTCTCTGGAACCTGTCTCAACATATACATTACTCAATCAATCAATCAATCAAAAAAGAGCAATTGAGTGATTACTATTTGCCAGTTATTGTGCTATGTCCAGAGGAAATACATGAAAACAAACAAACAAATAAACTGTCCCTGCTATCATGGAACTAGTGATAAAGGATGAAAAGGTTTGCAAAAACTGTTGCAAAACCTGAGAGATGCAAACATTAGAGAATGATTGACAGTAACATGTGACTAAGGGTCACATGGGAACCTGAGCCTTGGAATCTGGCAAAATTCTATTGCCCATCAGTTTCATCAGATAGTCTGCTCTCCTGGAAGGACCTAAGGCTTGAAAAGGATTTTCCCTGTGACCAGCAGAAGAAAGAGGTTTTGAATCTGGCTGCTGGCAGCATCAGTGAGAAGATCTCTGGACCTACTTGGACATCTACCAACTTGCGATCCTGGCCCTATTTGATTGGACTCCTGGTGTGAGACTTGAATATTGGAAAGTTAATGTTTAGCTTAGTAATATAGTTTAGTTAGTTATAGATATTAGCTTTTAAATTAAGCATAAGTTTATTCCTAAACCCTTATTCCTTCCTATCCTTCCCAAACAATAAACCAGAATTTATTTGTTTCCCTCTTGTTTTTTCCCCAAATCCTACCATAACAGAACTTACTTTCTATTGGTAGGAAATGGCATGTATATACTTGGATGTACACTGAATAACTACATTATGAATGCAATGTTTTTAGAGTAGAGGCACTAGCAGATGGGATTCTGAGAGGTTTTGTGAAGAAGGTGGCTCTTGAACTAATTTTTGAAGATAACCGGGAGTGCAAAAAGTGGAAATACAAAGCATATGTATTCTTGCCATGGGAGATGACCAGTGCAATGGCACAAAGATAGGAAATAGAAGATAGAAGATGTAGTTTTGATTTGAAGAAGAGAGATAAATCCAGTTTTATTGAAATGGTATAATCTACTACAGTTATCAACAAGAACAAGCCCTCTTCACCTAGGAAATTATATAAGTAAAGGAGAAGATAGATAATATTGTATTGGAAAAGTAAGTACTAAGGATAAAAGAAAGAATGAGGCTCACCTACAATTATAGGAAGGCAGATCACAGTGAAAATGTTTAATACCATTCCCTGACTTTATGAAGTAATAGCAATCTCCCAATGGTCCACTAAGCAATGGAAGGGAAACTAGCCATCATTTCTTTGCTAAAACTGTTCGAGTTCTGAATGCAAGTAGAAGCCCTAATTAGTAAGTGGCAACTAGAATTGTTTTTAAAACAGAAACCACCTTAGAAAATTAATTCTTCCAATGTTTCACTGATTCCCTTTCATTAAAATTTGATAGCTTGAGCACTGATGTCTTTTCAGGCTAATTAGTGGTTAGCTTATTTATACCCACCTTGTGCCTTTCCAATGTGTTTTATGTCATCTGCAATTTTGATTTAAAAAAAATCATAGTTTCATGATTCATAGTCATTATTATAAGGAGAACACTGATGTTCAAACATGTTGAAACATGCTTTTGGTTCAAAGACCCTACACCAATCAGCTTCAGCAATCATCAGTGTTGAGACAAGCTTTTGTCTCTGATAAACAAAAGTATTCACATGTTATGCAAAAGTGGAAAGCCTCATCTTAGTTCTATAAGGCATCTGCTCCATAGTGGTATTCCCATTATATTATATGATTTTATCCAATTAATACTTTCTCATTGTTATAAGGACATTTTCCACATTTTCTTAGAGGTATAAGACCAAGAATGTTGAAATTAAATTTGGAGCAAATTTGTCTTTAAAAAATGAACTTAAAAAAGAATGGTCAATTATGCATAGAACAGTTCAGCTTATTTTCTCTTTCCCCTCACTTTTTAATTAAGGTAGAACATTGTTTGTCCTTGTGACTCTTCTTTGCTTTTAGAAATATAAAAACAATATAAAATTTCAATATATAAATGACTTCTTTCCCCATCTCAAGGTCATGGGTTAGATCAAAATGTATGGATTTTTTTAACAATTATTTTGAAGTAGCAAGTCAGCGTTTAGTTCTTCTATCTCTTTGTCTAAGATCTTGATGATTTCAGTGATATGAATTTTGTATTTAAGGACCCAAGACATCAGCGCTGCTAATTTGTCCCTAGTGCTTATAGCAAAAGAATGGCATGAATCTTCTCTGTAATACATACAATATGTGTTCAATGCTAGTGGACATTTTGCCTTGCACATTAATATATAAACAAACAATATGTGTATAATACTATATGTATATGTATGTGTGTATACACACACACACACACACATATATATATATATCTGCAGGAATAGCTGGCTCCTATCCACCACCTGATGAGCTGTTTCACAAGTCTTTCTGCCAATTCTATTTCTGTGTTTGATTTATTGACATCAGAAAATTCCAGGGTGTTACTGAGTGAGAAGTCCTCTATCCATGGGAGCCCTTCAGCCATCTGTAAGCAGAAACTCATAATGCAAATCTGTTTCTGAATCCTTTCTTTGAGAAATTATCAAACATTGTGAGCTTCCTTAAAATTGCGAATGCATAGTACCTGAGAATTAATGTGACAAGCTCTCTAGTTGTATGTATCTTTGTGTCTATTTCAATGAATTGAATTTTTCACAAGAACAGGGTTATCCAAGTTCTAAACTTTAATTATACAATGAGGATGGGACAAGGAGAAATACTCTACACCAGGAAAAATATGAAATTGAATTATCTACTTTTTCTTCTTCCTTTTTATTGTTCTTCCTCCTCCCTTGCCATCCTTCTGCCCCCTTTCCCTCATTCCCATTTAGATCCTGTTCTGGAGCTGTATTGGAGAAAGAGAAAAAGATGAAGAACTCAATGACCATGTATTTGTTGATTGAGAAGAGATAGGGTAGGTCAGAAGACAGAAAAAAAGATGTGGGACCTTTTCTACCTGTTCAGAAGTTAAAATTAGGGCAAAAAAGAACCAATATTCAATTCTACCTTCTGTTTTCAGTAGAATATAAACTACTTGAATTTAGGAATGGAGTGCTCTTATCAAGAGCTTTGTATTTGTCTTTCTATTTCCAGTGTCTATACCAGGGATATAATATTTTTGTTAAGTTGGATTCTTTCCCAGAGTAAACCTGGTGATGTTATACTTCATAAGTATTTTTAATACAAAAGGGATTCTAACACATTTTACATATTGAAAAAATAGCAATAGATCAGAGCAATTCAAATTTAAAAAAGCCAAGATGAGTAAGTCATTTTATTGATTGAAACCTAAATGTCACATAGCTGTAGAATAGGAAAAGATCTTAGAAGCCCCATAGCACACCCTCTTCATTTTACATATGGGGAAATTGAGGCCTAAAAAACTTAAATAATTTGTTGAAGGTTACAAAGGTAATATCTGATATTGGATTTGAATTCTACTCCTCTGGCTCCAAAGTTAATGCTCTTTCAACTGACCTATATTACCACCTTTATGATAATCGGATAGATTCAATGTGTACACTCTCTCTCTCTCTCTCTCTCTCTCTCTCTCTCTCTCTCTCTCTCTCTCTCTCTCTCTCTCTCTCTCTCTCACTGTCTTTCCCATTCCAGCTGAGAATTTTCCTTATCTGGGCAAAGTATATGACTGACAAAATGGCAAGCACTTATTACTATAGGAAACAGGAGACTGAAGAGTTTTTTTTCTAAAACAATGTTCCAAATAATTAAAGCTCATTCTTTTGATTAATTTTCTAATTCAATCTTTTTATTTTTAAAGGGGGAACACTTCTATGATAGGTTGATGATATATCATCATATCAAATGATACTACAAATTCCAGATTCCCCAAAATTATTAAATTATATTAAATAAATTAAAAATAAATTATTATAAAATTAAATTAAAAATTAAGAAATTAGGAACTTGAATCATTCCTCCCCACTTCACAAAAAGTTATGTTGTGATTTAGGTGGCTGATCAAATGTCCTTTATAAGAATTTTGCAGTCCTCCAAAATCTGGATAGAAACTATCCTTCCAGCTGTATGATACATTTCTTCCTTCACACACTCCATGATCCAGTCAAAGTGGTCTTCTCTCTGCACATGCTGTCCCATATACATGGAATATGCTCTCTCATATCTTGGAATCCCTACTATCCTTTGAAACTTAGCTCACAAACCACAAGAGGCATTTCCTGACCCACATAGCTCCCTGTAAATTTTCTTGTATTTATTTCACATATATATCACATTTATATGTAGAGTGTGTATATGTGTGTGTGTGTGAGAGAGAGATAGAGAGATAGAGAGAGAGAGCGTGAGATAGAGAGAAAGAGAGAGAGGGAGAGACAGACAGACAGACAGACAGACAGACAGACAGAGGTCTAGTGCTATATGTCTACCTTGTAACTTGAGGGCAGGGACAGTTGCATTTTGGTATATGGATGATCACCACATATCACAGTAATTGGTACATGGAAGATACTTAATCAATACCTGCTTGTTTCTTATTCTCTCAGTAAAACATTTTTCCCTTCCTGTATTTTTTGATGATTTTAGATGGGAGCTTCTGTAGGTCAAATAAAAACAGAGAAAGACATCAACATAATTTTTAAGAAACATATGAAAAACAGAGATTTATAAGACATGGAAATGGATAACAAGTTTTTTTTTCCTACAAGTACCAAACAAAGACCTTAATATATTTAACTTAATTTGTTGTTGCCTATTCATGACGGGGATATCAGAAGTTCCTAGATTTAGAGCTAGAAGTGTCCTTTGGAATTATCTAGTCTCCTACTCTCTTTTTACAATTTGAAGAAACAGGCTCAGAGGAGAAAACAGATTTCAAAAAGGCAGTAAATAATGAGTTATTATTTGAAAATGGCTTCTCACTGGTAAAATCTAATGTTCTTTCTCAATATACCATAAGATTATTACTGAAAGACAAGATCAAGAGAATGTTTAGGCTTGTTGTGTTTGTTTGTTTTTTTCTATGGTTAACGGTTCACAGTCAAATGAGGGGACTGTCTATTTTATGTCCATTGCATTCATAGAGTGAATTTTCTTGTTTGGGATTTGCTATGCTAACATATTTTGATATGTTTGATGGAATGGGAACTTGCAAGCAAAAAGAGGTGAGTTATTCATTATCTTTTCTCAGATAGCAGGCCCTTCGGGACCCACATGAATTTAGTGGAAAGAAGAAAAATTAAAATTGCAGACAGTTTATTTAATGGGTTGGACAGTAGTTACCAAGACATTCTCATGAAACCATCTACAGAACGTGATGCATAATTTATTGGTGAAAGGCAGGAAATTAAATTCTTGGGAAGCTGCCACATAATGTATATTATCATTACTTGTTATGTCTTCTTCCAGATAGCTCCATATTCAACATTCCCAATCTGTGGCAATTTATGGGCTACTTTAAGCAATGTAGATAAAATGAATGTTGGAGAATGGAAAGTTCTTGAAATAGCCCACGAAGAATTGAAGAAAGCAGTTGTGACATTACCATCCTCATTTTATAACTGTTTTAGGGATTATCTTGGAAGAGAATGGGATAAAATAAAAAAGATAAGGAAAAGAAAGAACATAAAAGAAGTTTATATTTTGATACTGGGGCAAAGTGTGATACTTGGAAATTGTGGATTCTTTGTTTATTTCTCATATTTTCACAACTATGATTATTTAATTTGTATTTATACAGAATTTCAATTGGAGTTTTCCACTTATCGATCTTTTGGTCCCATCAATGATTTGGTCAATATTTCAAACTATATTTTTATCAGTTGCAATTATCTTTTAACAGGAAGATATATCACAAGATCAAAACTGACTTTTGGCATGCTACATATTTATCGATAAAAGTGACATTGATTTATATTCTGATTATAAAAGGCATGCCTTAAATTTCACTACCAAAATGTCTGTTGGGAGATCTAAGGAAAGTCCTCTATGTTGGGACAATGGTTTTTCTCCATCCTTCCTGTATATTGCTCCTTTGAATTTTTCAGGTGCACTTTCCTCTGACTTTCATCCAGATCAAGTGAGATAAAATACAGAAAGTACTTTGCAAGCTTTGAAGTACTATATAAATGTTATTATGATTATAATCATTAGTTCTACTAGTGCTAATAATAGTCTCATTCATCCCTATCACACAGAAATTGAGTCCTAGACAAGGACTATGTAGGAGTTCTTCATCTGGTTGGGGGGTTTTCTGTGAACTTATTTTTAAAAAATATTAATAGCTGCATTTCAATATTCTTGATTTCCTTGCTAAATCTATATATTTGATTCTATGCAACTAATAGTAGTTGGATAGAATTCTAAAGTACTTTACGGTTTATATAGCATTTTACAAAATTTATTTCATTTGAACATCTTAACAACCATGAAAGGTATTGCTATTCTTATTCTCATTTTACAGATTAACAAACTGAGGCAAATAACATTTAAGTGAATTGTCCAGATTCACATAGCTAGTAAGTGTTTGAGGCATGTTTTCTTGACTCCAGTTTCAGCACTTTATCTACTATGCCACCTAGCTGCCACAAGCATTTAAAAACATTATTCGTAGAAGGATCTATAGGTTTCTTCAATTTGCCAAAAGAAGTGCATACCATTAAAAGATTAAGGACCCTTGCATCCACTCCTCTGCCATAATGTATTCTGTGAATTGGAGATACTACAGAATATAGGATACTATTTCAGGGCAGTAATAAAGATGGCAATTTTCAATCCAGGTATAATTCAGAAATTGCCAATGGAAAAAAAGATTATTTTATATAAATATCTTTTGTTTTTACATTGCCTAGAACTCCTCCTTTAGCTCATCTCTTTCCCTCTCCTTGAAAATTACCACTCATAATTTATTATATTATAATATATTATACATATATAATATATTATAAAAGGAAAGAAGAATTTAGATAACAATATATCAAAAAAGGACACACTGACTTTTCATTACAACATTTCCAAAACTCATTATTGTACTTCCTAGAGTATCTCCCATCATAAAAATTCTAACAGTATAACAGAAGCTACTAGCTACATGTTGATGTCCCTTTCTTTATTTGAGGTCCAAATCAAGAGGCATTGCCTCCATAAAGCTTTCACAGATTTTACCAGTACCTCTCTGCCCTCTACTTTATGCCAGGTGAAAGAGATCTCTGCTCAAAAGTCTAGAAACCAAGTTCTTTGTTTTGCATTTCTTCTACTATTCCCTTTATCAAAGCTATTGATAGTATATTAGATATTCAATAGGAATAAATGTAAAATCTTTCATTGAGTTTTATAGGGCCAAGAGAAAGGAACAAATGCAGTATTGACTTCTGGACAAACTTCTTAACATTTAGAGTTATCCAAATATGGAATGTGCTATCTATGGAGGTAGTAGGTTTTTCTTATCATTGATGGACTTCAAGCAAAGTGTGGATGACCATTTTGTGATATGACCTAGTGAAAATTCTTTTTAGATATGGCATTGGTGATTAGATGGCAACCCAAGTCCCTTATAATCCTGAAATTCTGTAAGGCTAAGGTTTTTGAAAGTATATTGTTTAATGGGTTAAGGGACTTGTCTGTGGTCATACAGCTAATAAGTGTGTAAAAGTGGATTTGAACTCATGTCTTAGTGACTCCAGTTCTGGTGCTTTATTCATTGTGCCACCTAGTCACCCTATTTACTTAATAATTACATTAAAATTGGTTATTTTCCAAGTAGAAGGAGTCATTACAATTTTACAGCTATTCTTCCCAAGATCCCATTAATTTTTTTGTTTGTTCATTCCTTCTCATTTGTCTCCTTGTCTATATTTATTAAATTAATTTGTTATAAGTTATTTCCCATTCTATCAGTGAATATTTTGATTGTTTCAAGTCATTTTGTAATTATGTATAACATTTTTATGGAAATATTTGAACAGACAGTTTCTTGTTTTTTTTTTATAATACTCCTGGATATGTTTAAATAGGTAATATTTTGTTACTACTTTGTTTATATCACTGACTAAAGTCTACCTATAACAGATTGGAATTTTTTCTGATCTGTTAAGCTAGAGATAATTTTTAAACTTACTATCTTCTTTAACAATTACCTTAAGGACTGCATTTAGAGTAACTCCCAAGTAGTAAATCTCTGAAAGAATTTTTAAATGCTTATTTATGTAATCAATTTAGGATATTTTTCCATGGTTACATGATTCATGTTCTTTCCCTCTCCTCCTCCCTCCCCTCTCCTGGAGCCAACAAGAAATTCCACTGGTTTTACATGTGTCATTGATCAAGACCTATGAAATATTTTATTTAAAAGAACTGAATTGACTTTAGGTCAAGATGGTGGCCTTGAAGGAGCAGAAGTTCAGACCTCTGATTACCCTTCCTTACTGATCACAAATTGAATGCTCCTAGGGGACTGAAATTCAAACCTAACAACAAAACAGAGCCAAGGAACCCTCCTGCTGGACTCAATTCAAAAGGTACGCCTCCCCAAAAGCCTGAATCCAAGAACACTCAGGTTTAAGGGAAAAGCAGAAGGAAGGTCCCAGGACCTCTCATCCCTGCCCATGTAGAGTGCTGAGACTCCAGCAGCAGTGGGAAATTCTGGGTGGGCAAAGGTGCTGGTCTGGAGGGTGTACCTTGTGGGCAAGGCTATGCCAAGCTCAGAGTGTTGAACACAGAAGGCAGGGAAGGAGCTAGAGGGGGAGCATAGAGCTGGCAGCCTGGCCAGAGCTCTGGAGATCCTCCATATTTGCTCCAGCCTTACAGGAGGTATTGGCCTCAGAGCACACCTAGCCCAACCAAGCTGAATTTAATCCCATCAAAAGTCTTCAGAACTCAGGGAAGTCCAGGCTACACACCCCTCTCTCATTGACTGCTGGACTTTAATCCAATCAAGTGCAAACCCCCAACAACCCTCCCCCAGAGCCTGCACTGAGAGATCTTCTGTCAAAGCTCCAAGAGGGGAGACTGACAGAAGCCCCCAAACAAAAAAAAATGAGAGGAGAAAGAACACAGACAAATACGGGGAGCAAAGAAGGGGTGGATATGAGCAAACAATGGAAAAAGAAGAAAGAAATTACAATAGATAGCTTCTATACAGTGAAAGGAACAGAGGGGAAGGGATAAGCAAACGATAAATCAGAAATCCCAGCGAATTGGATACAGGCATTGGAAGAACTCAAAATGCAATTAAAACATATTGAAGAGAGGCTGAAGACAACATTAAAAGGAAGTTAAGTCATCTGGTAACAGAAAACGGTGTCTTGAAAACCAAAATTAATCAGCTGGAAAATGAGGCAAAGGAGATGAAAGATCAGGAAAAGGAAATGAAAGATGAGGGAAAGAGGATGAAAGATGACCTCCATAGAAAATCAGACCAGAAAGAGAAGGATGACCAAAAAGCCAAGGATGAAATCCAGTTTTTAAGAACAAGAATACAACAATTAGAATTAAATGACCTCACAAGGCAGCAGGATACTATAAAACAAAACCAAAAGAATGAAAAAAATTAGGAAAATATGAAGCATCTCATTCACAAAACAGAGGACTTAGAAAATAATTTGAGGAGAGACAATTTAAGAATCAGGTCTACCAGAAGACCATGACAAAAGAAAAAGCCTGGACACAATAGTACAGGAAATTATTCAAGAAAACTTCCCCAATATTCTAGAACAAGAGTGAAAAGTGGAGATTGATAGAATCCACAGATCACCTACTGTACTTAATCCCCAACTGACAACACCCAGGAATGTTATATCCAAATTCAAGAATTATCAGGCCAAAGAAAATGTATTATAAGCTGTCTAGAAGAAGTCATTCAGATACCATAGAACCACAGTGAGGATAATGCAAAATCTGGCTGCATCCACACTGAAGGACCAAAAGGCATGGAATATGATATTCCAAACAGCAAGGGAACTAGGTCTACAACCAAGAATCAACTACACAGCAAAACTGACTATATTCTTACAGGGAAAAGTATGGCCATTCAATAAAATAGAAGAATTCCAAGAATTTACATAGAAAAGACCAGACCTGAACGGAAAATTTGATATCCAAGCAGAGAACTCAAGAGAATCATCAAAAGGTAATTTAAAGAGAGGGAAAAAGAAAAACAAAACAAAACAAAAAAAAAACAAAAAAATTTTAAGAGACTCAATAAGTGAAAATGATATGCATCCCTATAAGAAAAGAGGTCATTGGTAACTCTTAAAAACTGTTGCTATCACCTGGGCAGCTAGAAGAATTACACTTAGAGGGAACAGTGACAAACTGTTTAGGATGAGAGGACAAGACATAAATAGATATATAGATATATGCATGGATAAATACATATACATGTGTGTGTGTATAGACAACTAGAGCTAAAAAAAGAGGTTAATACTAAAAGAACTGGGAAAAGAAACAAATGGGGGTAAATTTATATGTCACAAAGAAGTTCATGGAGGGAGAGGGGAAAACATCAATACACTGGAAGGGTAAAGAGGTTGGAGATAGGAAATACTCAACTCTTACATGCTTTGAAATTGAACCAAAGGGGGAAGAACAATTGAATCCATTGGGGCAGAGAATAGATTTTTGCCCTATAGGGGAGTAGAAGGGTAATAAACGGAATGTTGGTGAGGGAAGCAGTACAAGGGAGGGAGAGGGTGGGGGATAATTTTAGAAAGACTACAGGAAAAATGAGGGGGGAATAAGAAGGGAGGGGGTAGAAAGGGAAATAAAATAAGGGTGAGAACTATGGGGACTGATTAAAAACAAACATTGCTATAGAAGGAAATATTGAAAGAAGAAAAGTTAGGATCAGGAGTAGAAATCAAAATGCTGGGAAATACACAGCTAGTAATCATAACTCTGAATGTGAATGGAATGAACTCACTCATAAAACGCAAGTGAAAACCAGAGTGGATTAGAATCCAAAACCCTACCATGTGCTGTCTACAAGAAACACACATGAGGAAGGTAGATACACATAGGGTGAAAGTAAGAGGATGGAGCCAAAGCTATTGGGCATCAACTGATAAAAGAAGGCAGGAGTTGTAATTGTGATATCTCACAAAGCCAAAGTAAAAATAAATCTAGTTAAAAGTGATAGGAAAAGTAATTACATCCTGATAAAAGGCAGTATAGGCAATGAGGAAATATCCATACTCAACATGTATATGCCAAATAGTATAGCATCCAAATTTCTAAAGGAGAAACTAGGGAAGCTCAAGGATGAAATAGATAGAAAAATTATACTAGTGCAAGACCTGAACATTCCTCTATCTGAACTAGATAAATCAAACCAAAAAATAAATAAGAAAGATAAGAGAAGTGAATGAAATCTTAGAAAAATTAGACTTAGTAGACATGTGGAGAAAAATAAATAGGGACAAAAAGGAATATACCTTCTTTTCAGCAGCACATGGTACATTCACAAAAATTGACCATGTATCAGGGCAAAAAATATTGCAAACAAGTGCAAAAGAGCAGAAATAATAAATGCAACATTCTCAGATCACAATGCAATGAAAATAATAATTAGTAAGGGAACATGGAGAGGTAAATCGAAAATTAATTGGAAATTAAACAATACTATTCTCTAAAACTAGCTAAAGAACAAATGGTAGAAACAAATAATAACTTCGTTGAGGAAAATGACAATGATGAGACATCCTTTCAAAATCTATGGGATGCTGTCAAAGCAGTACTCAGGGGGAAATTTATATCCTTGAGTTCTATATTAACAAATTAAGATGGGCAGCGATCAATGAATTGGGCTGTTACAAGGGAATCACTTTAAAAGACTGATATATATTAATTTAAGGTCGCCAAGGAATCAGCTATGTAATTCCTAAATGAAAAACTCAAGTCAGCCGTCAGCCTTTTTTGGAGTTTAATTATAATAGGAGCAAGAAAGGAATTAGAGATATATATATATAGAGAGAAAGGGGAGAGAAGGGAATAGGGCTTAAATACCCCTTCTGTTTAGGCTGGGCCAAAAGGCCCAAGCCCTTAGATAGCTGGGGCAAAGAAAAGAGATCAGTCCCTATTACTCACGTGTCCAAAATGGAGAAACAGTCTCAGAGGCCCCCACCTTCAGCTTCCTTCAGAGCAAGCTTCCTCAGAGCCCAGGAACCACACCGACCAAAAACTCCACCACCTCTAGTCTCCAGACCCTCCTATCTTTAAGGACACCATCCAAGTTGCCTCCCCTCAGTCCTCACATCTACCAATCACTCTTCATCAATTTCCCTGTCAATGGAGGCTCTCGCTTAACCCAGGACCACCCAGAGGTTTCTGGCTTTTGCACATGTCTGTTGAAGGTCATATTTTTCAAATGATTAAATCTATACTCCTTTGCTACAGCCCTTTCTAAATCCTGTTAACTTGAGTATGGTAGGGATTGGAATAATTAAATTTTGATCTAGGCTGCAGCCCTTACTCAATCCTATTAGGACTGAATAGGGTGGAGTATCTCCATTGTATCAATTCTAAAATCAATCAAGACTCAAAGAAATTCCTGTTCTATGCTCAAGCATAGGTCAAAGTCCTTTCCATTGTTCAGCAAGGGGTTTCTGTCCTAAAGTAATCTTAAGAAGGGAAGAGAAGGAACCTCCCATGCCAATGGGGTTCCCATTCCAATAGACTATCAGTAAGAAATTTTCCAAGTATGAAATATCCCAATGGTGAAATTTTCAACAATTATAAGTCTAAGGAAATTTGAGGTTTACAGGGCATGCAAATTAAAAAAATTGAAAGTGAACAAATTAAAAATCGTCAGATGAAGACTAAATTAGAGATCCAAAAAATCAAAGGAGAAATTAATAAAATTGAAAGTCAAAGAACTATTGATTTAATAAATAAGACTAGAAGCTTGTAATTTGAAAAAACAAATAAAATAGACAAAGTATTAGTCAGTATAATTAAAAAAAGGAGAGAAAAAAACCAAATTGTCAGTATCAAAGATGAAAAGGGAGACCTCACCTCAAATGAAGAGGAAATTAAGGCAATCATTAAAAACTACTATGCCCAATTATATGGCAAAAATATGGCAATCTAGGTGATATGGATGAATACTTAAAAAATATAAATTGCCTAGACTAACAGAGGAAGAAATAAATTACCTAAACAACCTCATCTCAGAAAAAGAAATTGAACAAGCCATCAAAGAACTCCCTAAGAAAAAGCCCCAGGTCCAGGTGGATTCACAAATGAATTCTATCAAACATTCAAAGAACAACTAATCCCAATATTATACAAACTATTTGATAGAATAAGCCAAGAAGGGGTTCTACCAAATTCTTTTTACAACACAAACATGGTACTGATCCCAAAGCCAGGTAAGTTAAAAACAGAGAAAGAAGACTATAGGTCAATCTCCCTAATGAATATACATGCAAAAATCTTAAATAGGATACTAGCAAAAAGATTCCAGCAAGTCATCACAAGGGTTATCCAATATGATCAGGTAGGATTCATACCAGGAATTCAAGGATGGTTCAATGTTAGGAAAACCATCCACATAATTGACCGTATTAACAAGCAAACTGACAAAAATCACATGATTACCTCAATAAATGCAGAGAAAGCCTTTGATAAAATACAACACCCATTCCTACTAAAAACACTAGAAAGCAGAGGAATAGAAGGGCCTTTCCTAAAAATGATAAATAGTATATATCTAAAAGCATCAGTAAACATCATCTGCAATGGGGATAAACTAGAAGCCTTCCCAATAAGATCAGGAGTGAAACAAGGATGCCAATTATCACCTCTATTATTTAACATTGTTCTAGAGACACTAGAGTAGCAATTAGAGAAGAAAAAGAAATTGAAGGCCTTAAAATAGGCAAGGAGGAGACCAAAGCTATCATTATTTGCAGATGATATGATGGTTTACTTAAAGACTCCTAGAGAATCAACCAAAAAGGTAGTTGAAACAATCAACAATTTTAGCAAAGTTGCAGGATACAAAATAAACCCACATAAGTCATCAGCATTTCTATATATCTCCATCCCATTTCAGCAGCAAGAATTAGAAAGAGAAATTCCATTTAAAATCACCCCAGTCAAAATAAAATACCTAGGAATCTATCTGCTGAGAAAAACACAGGAACTATATGGACATAACTACAAAATACTCTCTACAAAATTAAAACTAGATCTAAACAATTGGAAAAACATTGATTGCTCATGGGTAGGATGAGCTAACATAATAAAAATGACAATCCTACCCAAATCTATTTAATCTACTTATTTATTGCCAAACCTATTGAACTACCAAAAACTTTTTTTTACTGAATTAGAAAAAAATATAACAAAGTTCATTTGGAAGAACAAAAGATTTAGGATATCCAGGGAAATCATGAAAAAAAAAATGGAAAGGAAGGAGGACTTGCAGTCCCAGATCTCAAACAGTACTATAAAACAGTGGTTATCAAAACAATTTGGTACTGGCTAAGAGACAGAAAAGAGAATCAGTGGAATAGACTTGGGGTAAATAACCTCAGCAAGACAGTCTATGATAAAGCTAAAGATCCCAGTTTTTTGAAACCAAAACCCACTTTTTGATAAAAAAAAACTGCTGAGAAAATTGGAAGACAGTATGGGAGAGATTAAGTTTGCATCAACATCTCAAACCCTACACCAAGATAAACTCAGAATGGGTGAATGACCTGAATATAAAGAAGGAAACTGTAATCAAATTAGGCAAGCACAGAATAGTATACTTGTCAGATCTTTGGGAAAGGAAACACTTTAAAACCAAGCAAGAGCTAGAAAAAACCACAAAATGTAAAATCAATAATTTTGATTACATCAAATTAAAAAGTTTTTGTACAAACAAAACTAATGCATCCAAAATTAGAAGGAAAGCAACAAATTGGGAAACAATCTTCATTAGAAAAACCTCTGACAAAGGTCTAATTACTCAAAGTTATAAGGAGCTAAACCAGTTGTACAAAAAATCAAGCCATTCTCCAATTGATAAATGGGCAAGAGACATGAACAGGCTGTTTTCAGCCAAAGAAATCAAAACTATTAAAATCACATGAAAAAGTGTTCTAAATCTCTTATAATCAGAGAAATGTAAATCAAAATAACTCTGAGGTATCACCTCACACCTACCAGATTGGCTAACATGACAGCAAAGGAAAGTAATGAATATTGGAGGGGATGTGGCAAAATTGGGACATTATTTCATTGCTGGTGGAGTTGTGAATTGATCCAACCATTCTGGAGGGCAATTTGGAACTATGCACAAAGGGCACTAAAAGGCTGTCTGCCCTTTGATCCAGCCAAAGCACTGCTGGGTTTGTACCCCAAAGAGATAGTAAGGAAAAAGACATGTACAAAAATATTCATAGCTGCGCTCTTTGTGGTGGCAAAAAAATGGAAAATGAGGGTTGCCCTTCAATTGGGGAATGGCTGAACAAATTGTGGTACAAACAAATTTGTACACAGAGGCTGATAAACTGTGTTACAATCAAATGTAATGGACTTCTCCATTAGTGGCAATGCAATGACCCTGAACAATTCAGAGGAACCTATGAAAAACACCACTATCCACATCTAGAGGAAACACTGCCAGAGTAACAATACTGAAGAAAAACAACTGCTTGAATTCATGGGTTGAAGGGATATGGTTGGGGATGCAGACTCTAAATGAATATCCTAGTGTAAACAACAACATGGAAATAGGTTTTGATGAAGGACACAAGTAATACCCAATGAAATTGCATGTGGGAAGAATGGGTGGAGGGGAGGGAGGGAAATAATGTGATTATTGTAACCAAGGAATTATGTTCTGAATTGACTAAATAAACTTATTCAAATGGAAAAAAATGAATAAAAGAACTGAATTCAACAGCATTATTTGGAAAGCTAGAAATCCAAAAGAAGAAAAGATCCTTTAAGATGGAATATATTAAATATTAAAGAGATTGGTCATCTATTCCAAATCTCTCATTTAACAGATGGTGAAACTGAGGTACTGAGTTTAAATGTCTTATTCATGTTCATATAGAAAATGAAAGCTTAGATTGATTATTAATTTCTATTAATTTTGGTCTATCCCATAATCAAGAATAAAATCTCTTCATGGCAACCAGAGCCATATTAATGAATTTCTTGAATTGCTAGAGATAATCCTTAGGTATATACTCACCTGCTCACTATTAAAAGAACCTTAAATTTCATTATGGGATACTGCTAACTTAAATTAGACAATCAGGAGAGGGTATTCCTGTCAATTTTCTTTCAGTACAAAATATGAGCAAAAAGATAATGCTCTTTAAAGCTTTCATCTTTAAATGTTTAAGAATCTGGATAAATAACACTTAAGAGCAAGAAAATCAACATCACTATGTGTATACATACTAAACCATTAGCATACGCTTACATAATTATATTTACCCAGGATAATAATAATCTTCTTAATCTCTTCTTTCATTCTTCATTCAAAAGAAAACAGACCAATGCAAAGTGCAAATTAACCATGTAATAGGATATGTCTTAGGGGCACTTACAAACATCAGTTTGGAGCTTTAGATCTATGGGGCCAGAGTCCTGGCCAGAATCTATTGGAGGAGTAAGTGAATCTCCTGAAGTCAAGTGAAACAGGATTTGGAAAGAATCCTGGACCAGATGTGGAGATGATTTGAATCCTATTTCTGAAATGTACTAGTTGTATGAAACTGTTCAAACTTTTTTGAGTGTCCTCATCTATAATATGGGCATAATAATTATTTAATATTTATTAATTAAATATTTATTAATTATTTTAATAATTATATGTAATGAATATATGTAAATATACTCATAAATGAAATCATCTTTGTAAATCCTTTGCAAACCTTTAAGTGCTATTTAAATTTCTGTTATCACATTCTGCTTTTCCATCCTGGAAAGAGTGCTGAATTTGGAATTAAACTATTATCCACGTAATCTTCAGCAAGTCATGTTCCCTCTGAACCTCAATATTACATCTGTCCAATGAGGAGATTGAACTAGTTTCTGAGATTCTTTTTGGATCTATATAATATGATGGTAATTTTGAAGAGAAAATCATCTCTACATGAGCTAAAGTAGATAAATGAGAGTGATAGAAAAAACAAATATTTTAATGTATTATGATTGGTTAGTAAAAAACAAAAATAAAATAAACTTCCTTTATTAGGTCAATTATAATAATTTCTCATCAGGGAATAAAATTAAGAGTTTTATTAATGACATAATTAATTTGACCTTCCCCTCATTCTTATTCAGCTGATGCGCCATAAATATATATGTATTCATTTGTGTGTATTTGTATGTATATACATACATACATATATATATATATATATATATATATATATATATATATATATATCAATGTTATTACCTTGTCTTATGTACAGACCAGCAACACTGGCTAAGTTGGTTTTCAAGATTTGCTAAGGGATATTGTGGTAGTTTGAACTGAGTAAGATTTAATAAGCACTTAATATGTCACAGAACTTTTGCTAGGTTTGGGAGGTAAAAAGAAAAACTGGAGTTGTCCCTGCCCTCCAGGAGCTTACATTTAACTTGAAGGTGGGGTGAATATTTGGGAATTCAAAATATATGCAAAATATAAGCAAGGAGAAGCTGTGTGACTCAATAAAGAGTCACAAAAAGATAAAGAGCCAAACGTGGAGATGGGAAGTCCTGGGTTCAATTTGCCTTCAGACACTTCTTAGCTGAGAACCTGGGCAAGTCACTTAACTCTAAATGTCTGACTCTTACTGATCCTCTGCCTTGGAATCAATACTTCACATTAATTTCAAGACAAAAGGTAATGGTTAAAAAAAAGAAATATATGCAAGGTAAATGTAAAATATTGGGAGTGGGTGGGAAATATTAACAAATGAAAGTATCAGGAGAGTCTTTATATAGATTATGATATTTGAATTAAGCCTTGAAGGGAGTCAGGGATTCAAAGAGTCAGAAGTATATAGTTTATGCAAGCATATATACATGGTAGGTCAGTGTGGCTGAATATGTAGAGAAAATAGTGGTAGTGGTAAAAGGGGGAATGTGAAATCAGTCTAGAAAAATAAGTTGGAGAACCATGATATAGGGCTTCCTATCACAAATAGTAGAATTTTGAAAGGGCAGGGGATCCCTAAGAATTATGCTGTTTTTCTTGCTTGAGTGACATCACTACAAGTGAGCAAACAACAACAATCACAACCAGGCTTCAGGAATTAGAGCCAAACTAGAACAGAGAAGAGGAAGTAGTTTGCAAAGTCACAAAGAGCCTCTTAGTTAATTTCTGTCAGTTCTAATTTCTGTCAGATTCATCCTTTCATTGCAAATCTTATTGCTTCAAATACCTTATAAATGGATTATGGCAATTGCCTTTTAATTTCTGACTTTAGGCTTTCTCCACCCTTCCTGCATTTGCCAATCAAATACTGTTCCTAAAAGTGGGGGAGAGAAAAGGGGTCTTGACTTCTTTGGAGAGAATGCTCTCAGAAAGACCTCCTGCAGGAGCTGGAATGTGAAATAAGTCTCAAAGGAGCTGAAGATTTCAAGAATTGGAGGTGAGAAGAAAGCACATTCCAGGCATGAGGGATAGCAGGTGCAAAGAAAAGGAGGAGGGAAGAGGTAATGTCCTGTATGGGAAAAAGCCAGTCAGCTAGTATGGCTAGAACATATAGTAAGTGGTAGGGAGTAACATGAGAACAGACTGTAAAGATAGTCTGGAGCCAGACTGTGAAGGGATTTAAATACCAGACAGAGAGATATGAATTTTATCCTTGAGGTAATAAGGAAACAGGGAATGTCCTAGTAAGATCGGTTTCAGGATCATTGTGGCAGATGGGTGGACGATGGATTGGAAGCAACCAAGTGCAATTAGAAAACTCTTGCCTTAGTAAGGACAGGAGACAATCAGATCCTGAATTAGGGTTTTAGTTGTGTGAGTTGAAAGAAGAGTGTAGAAATGAGAGAGATTTGTATGGAGAGAATCAGCAAGCTCTAGCTACAGTTTACATATGAAAAGCAAGAGAGACTAAAGAGTTTGGAGTGACTGATCATACTAACTTGGATGACTGGAAGTGTGGTAATACCCTAGGAATTAGAAAAGTTAAGAAAGAAGGGCAGTAGATGGTGTGAAAACAATAATGGATTTTATTATGGATGCAGTAAATTTTAGTGGCCAGTGAAATACTAGTTATAGATCTCTAATAGATAACTACTTATAATAATAGCCAATATTTATATGGTTTTGACTATGTGCTAGTGACCGTGCTAAGTGCTATCAAATGATTTCACTTGGGAGAGAAATTCAGGCTATTTCTTTTCTTAAAAAAATGTTCATTGCTGCTTCTTTGCCTTTGAACATGCAGTTCCTATTACTGATACTGTTGTAGCCACTCCCATCTTTCAGCTGAATTTCATTCTTTCTTCAAGGACCGACACAAACCTCAGATCCAGATCCAGCAACTCCCTACAAACTAATAATTTTCCCCCTTTTGCTGAACTTCCACAATTCTTAGGCATGTACCATTGGTCAGTACCATTTCCCCTAATTACACTTTTTATATTTTACTTAAGAATTATTGCCTTATATATATATATATATATATATATAATATATTTCCATAAACTGGATTGTAGGCTTCTTAAGAGGAGGCACCATGTCTTGTGCTTATATTGTATTCCCTGGCAAAAGGTAAGCACATAGAAGGTATCTGAGAATGTTTGTTAAATGAATGACTAAAAGATGAGGAACAAAGGATGAATGAAAACATCATCCAAAAACATTCTGGAAAATCTGAAAAATGGTGTAATCCAGATAAAAGGAGTGAAATCATTGGAGTTTTGTCCAAGAATATGGATCTTTAGAGAGCATTGTCCAAAGACATATTTCTCCTGTTTACCCTTTCCTGCTAATCATTTCTTCATCAAAGGCTGGCATTTTCTGATCCTCTTGGAACTTCAGAAATTTGAAAGGGTCTAAGGAACATTCTTTTAATCCTTGGCAGTCACCCAACCCCATATTGCTTTACTGTCTCTTGTTCCAGGTGCAAAAAATGCTCTGGACAAAATGGATCTAAGTCTTCAAAAAACTTGTAGAAATTTATCTTGCTGGTTTTTCTTCTACTTAATGCCTGTGGTGATAATAATGAATATCTACTCTGTCTCAGAGGCATATTATATAAAGAAATTATGTTAAAGATTATAAATTCTTTTAAGTAGAATGGAGGTATTACTATAATACTATATTTATAATTGTTATTATTGAAATATGACTAGAAATCACATTTTTATCTACAGAAAGACATGACCACCTCTGTTCTTTTGTTCAGCACTTAACCTGTATGAAAAACATTTTAAAGAAAAACATAAAAATGCAGCTGTATTAGTCATAAATAATGATAGCTTATATTTACATAACACCTTTCAAAAGGTCCCTCAAAGGCTCACTAAATTTTTAAAGGATATAGTGTATTTTAAATGCAAAACATTTTGCTAATGTGATGCTTAGGTTATGGATTTAAACACATTGAGGTCAGTAAATTCACAAGTTAAGGTTCTCATTATAATATTAACTCACCCACATACATGTCTATTTTTTAAAAAATTTCCTAAAAGGCTTCATTTAAGATTTCTATTGCTACTGAAAATATTGTATTCATCTAAATGTGGGTGAGATAATAAGATGGAAATTCTTCATTGCTCCCTTCAACCTTCCTTCTATTTAAAGTTTAGAACTCTAGTATGGTAAAAATGTTACTGTGGGATTTCATTTTGTATTTTTGCCATTGGCTATTTAATAAGTGAGAGGTATAAAACCAAAAACCAAAACCAAACTTGATCATTTCCTTTGATCTCTACTTACAAATCCTTACACTATAGCGTTCAAGGATCTGATTGGCTAATGAATTGCTGGGAAAATTGTGAAAAAGCCCATTCAGACTCTTGATCACCCCTTTACAAATTCCTGAAACCAGAACTGAATAAAAATTCTTTGAACAATGTAAATGTGAGGAGAGTTGTACATATCAGGTAATCATGAGTTAAGTTGGAAATTGAAATTGAAAATTTGACTACTCAATTGGAAATTGAAAATTGAAACACTACTCAAAGTCAATGCAAATGTTTAATAACAAAACTGAATGTCTGAAACTTTGTATTTCAAATTATAGGACCTCCATTGTATTACTTATCTGTATTTACCATATAATACTGGAACTAATATAATATATGGGAACTTGAGTAAAATGGAGAAGGATGTGGGCAAAAAAATTTCTTTTTTTGAACATACTTTTGTATGAATCTGTCTTGGTTTGTTTTAATCGATATCTAGAATATAGATGACAACAGACACCTCCTAAATATTTGATTGAGAAAAGATTACACCCCTTCCTAACCAAATTCTTGTCAGTAACTAATATAATTCAGATTGAAGTGTGCATTTGATAGAATGGATAGAGACCCCTCTTTGGACCAGATATGTAGACCATAAAAAGTATGAGCTCTAGATTGAATGATGCAACTTTCTACCATTAATAGAGTTATAACCCCTCTTACTCGTGAACCAATCTTTCTTGGAAGGTATTGCTTCACCTTCAAGTTGTGTCACCCTTGAGCTAATAGTTAAGGAGGTTCAGAAGCACATCACTGGGAACATGGACTTGACTGGAAGAAGTAGATGATCTCAGGATTTTGCTTTTTAACCTATTTTGCTCCTTTCCTTTCTGTATAGCCATGAGGCAGGAGGTCCTTTACTTTCTCTTTGAGGAGAAGATAAAAAGCTTTTGGTGAGCAGAAGAGTCATCAGAAGTTGAGGAGACCATGTTGGTTGTTTTTTTTTTTCTCTAGGTAGGCTTCAGTGGACCCAGAACTGATTTAAAATATTTGTATAATTTATGTGTTTAGGAACATCATTAAGGATTCAATTTCCATTATATGAGTGACTTTTTGGGATAGATATGTATGTTTCTTAGTTGAGTTTCTATGAACAGTTCATGTACTTAACAGATCTCATCATCATATACTAGGTTTATATATGTTCATTGTTGAAATAAAAATTTCCCCTATAATCTATGTGCCTGATATTTTCATTAAGTGCTTGACTCCTTCAATGAAAATTGTCTTCATCTGTCTTTCCCAATAGAACATGAGCTCCTTGATGGCAGGGACTAGAATAATGCTTAGTACAAGTTCAATAATGCTTATTGATTGATTGATCTATTAGGGTTCAGCTATCTAGATATATTGTGTATATACAAGATATATTCAATGTATATGAAAGATAATATCAGAGGGAAGACACTTTTGGTAGGGGACTGTAGGTGGAAAGGAGGTGAAAACCTTCTTGAAGAAGGTGGGATTTGAGCTGAATCTTGAATGATGCCAGGGAAGGAAGAAGTCAGAGGTAAAGGAAAAACTTTCTAGACATGAGGATATTCAGTACAAATGCACAAACAAGAAAGTTGAATGTTCTGTGTGGGGAAGTAGGCCAGTTTAGATGTATGCAGAAGACTATAATTATAAGAAGGCCAGCACCAATTAGGATCACACAAGACCTAGCAGCTTCTACACTAAAGGACCACAAGGCCTGGAACATGATGTTCAGAAAGGCAAGAGAACAGGGTCTTCAACCAAGGATCACCTATCCATCAAAACAGACTATATATGTCCAGGGGAAAGTATGGGCATTCAACAAAATAGAAGATTTGTAAAGACCAGAGCTAAGTGGAAAGTTTGATATCCAAACACAAAGATCAAGAGAAACATGAAAAGGTAAATAAGGAAGAGAGCAAAAAGGGAAAAATGTTTTTTTTAATTCAAACTCTCTTCTTTAAGGACTACAATTAGATCAAATAATATATATTACTATATGGGGAAATGTTATTTATAACTCTTAAAAAGTGTTTTCATTATTATATTAAATAGAAGAATCATACATAGGAAAAGACTGGGGCATTAAAGACTATAAAATGATATGCAAAAAGGGTGGGGGGGGAATCAATGATGGTACCAAGAGATATTTGAAGAAATAAAATAAATAGAAAAATATTTGTCACACAAAGACACACATGGGAAGGGGAGGGGAAGAATACTCTTATAAGAAGGAGAGGAAGAGAGTGCTAATAGGTAATACTTAAACCTTACTCTCAGTAAAATCAATTCTGAGAGGGAAGAGCATCTAGATCCATTGGGATCTTGAATTCTATATTATCCTACAGAGTAAGTGAGAAGGGAAAACTAAGGGGAATAGGGGAAGGGGGTACAAAAAGGAGGGAAGGAGAGGGGGGAGGGAACTTAACAGACCCACCAAATTAAGAAGGGAACAAAAAGGGAGGGACCAAAAAGGGAAGCATATTAAAGGAGGGGATTACGGAGATTGAGTAAAAGTAAACCACTGGTTTAAAATGATATAGCAAAAAAAGAAAGGACAAAACTAGGAGAGGATATAAAAATGCTAGGGAATTCACAAGTGACAATCATAATTTTGAAAGTGAATGGGATGAACTCACCCATAAAACATAAACGAATAGGAGAGTGGATTAGAATCCAACATCCTACCATATGTTGTTTACAAGAAACAAACCTGAGGCAGGTAGATACTCACAAGGTCAGAGTTATAGGTTGGAGCAAGACCTATTGGGCCTCAACTGACAGAAAGAAGGCAGGAGTAGCACTCATGATATCTGACAAAGACAAAGAAAAAATAGACCTGATTAAAAGAAATAAGGAAGGTAAATACATCCTGATATAAGGGAGTATAGAAAATGAGGAAATATCACTAATCAACATGTATGCATCAAATGGTATAGCATCCAGATTTCTAAAGGAAAAACTAGTAGAATTGAAGTAAGAAATAGATAGAAAAACTATACTAGTGGGAGACCTGAACCTACCACTATCAAATTTAGATAAATCAAATGAAAAATAAATAAGAAAGAGGTAAAAGATGTGAATGAAATCTTAGAAAAATTAGAGTTAATAGATATATGGAGAAAAATAAATAGGGACAAAAAGGAATACACCTTCTTTTCAGCACCACATAGCACATTCACAAAGATTGGCCATATACTAGGTCATAAAAACATGGCAAACAAATGCAGAAAAGCAAAAATAATAAATGCCACCTTTTCAGATCACAAGGCAATAAAAATAATGATCAGTAAGGGTATATCAAGAGCCAAATAAAAAATTAATTGGAAATTAAATAATATGATTCTCCAAAATTGGTTAGGTAGAGAAAAATCATAGAAACAATAATTTCATAGAAGAAAATAACAATGATGAGACATCCATTCAAACTCTATGGGATGAAGCCAAAGCAGTACTCAGGAGAAGATGTATTCCTTGAGATCATATATTAACAAATTAGGGAGGGCAGATGTCAATGAATTGGAAATGCTAATCAAAAAACTTGAAAGTGAACAAATAAAAAAAAATAAAAAAATAAAAAAACAAAAAAAATAAAAAAATAGAAAACTAAATTAGAGATCCTAAAATGAAGGAAGAAATTAATAAAATCGAAAGTGATAGAACTACTGAACTAATAAATAAGACTAGAAGCTGGTATTTAAAAAAAAAACAAATAAAATAGACAAAGTACTGGTCAATCTAATAAAAAAAGAAAGAAGAAAACCAAATTCACAGTGTCATAGATGAAAAGGGAGAGCTCACCTCCAATGAAGAGGAAATTAAGGCAATTATTAAAAACTATTTTGCCCAATTATATGGCAATAAATACAGCAATCTAGGTGATATTGGTGAATATTTACAAAAATGTAGATTGCCTAGATTAACAGAAGATGAAATAGAATTCTTAGATAATCCCATATCAGAAAAAGAAATTGAACAGGACATCAAAGAACTCCCTAAGAAAAAATCCCCAGGGCCTGATGGATTCACACGTGAATTCTATCAAACATTCAAAGAAAAGCTAATCCCAATGCTGTACAAATTATTTGACATAATAAGCAAAGAGGGAGTTCTACCAAATTCCTTTCATGACACAAATATGGCACTGATTCCAAAGCCAGGCAGGTCAAAAATGGAGAAAGAAAACTACAGAGCAATCTCCTTAATGAACATAGATGCAAAAATCTTAAATAGGATACTAGCAAAAAGACTCCAGCAAGTGCTCAGGAGGGTTATTCACTATGATCAGGTAGGATTTATACCAGGAATTCAAGGGTGGTTCAATATCAGGAAAACCATCCACATAATTGACCATATCAACAAGCAAACCAACAAAAATCACATGCTTATCTCAATAGACAGAGAAAAAGCCTTTGAGAAAATATAACACTCATTCCTATATATACAACATCATCTGCAATGGGGATAAATTAGATACATTCCCAATAAGATCAGGAATGAAACAAGGATGCCCATTATCACCTTTATAATTTAATATTGTACTAGAAACACTGGCAGTAGCAATTAGAGAAGAAAAAGAAACTGAAGGTATTAAAATTGGCAATGAAGAGACCAAGCTATCACTCTTTGTGGATGATATGACGGTCTACTTAAAGAATCAACTAAAAAAAGTAATGGAAATAATCAACAACTTTAGCAGTTTCAGGATACAAAATAAACCCACATAAGTCATCAGCATTTTTATGTATCTCCAACCCATCTCAGTAGCAGGAATTAGAAAGAGAAATTCCATTCAAAATCATCCTAGACAATAAAAAATACTTTGGAATGTATTTGCTGAGACAAACACAGGAACTATATGAATACAACTACAAAACACTTTCCACACAACTAAAACTAGATCTGAACAACTGGAAAAACATTAACTTCTCATGGGTAGGACAAGCTAATATAATAAAAATGACCATTCTACCCAAACTTATTTATTTATTTACTGCCATACCTATTGAACTTTCAAAAAACTGAATTTACTGAATTAGAAAAAACCATAACAAAGTTCATTTGGAAGAACAAACGATCAAGTATATCCAGGGAAATAATGAAAAAAAAATGCAAAGGAAGGTGGCCTTGCTGTCGCAGATCTCAAACTATACTTTTAAAGCAGAGGTCATCAAAACAATTTAGTACTGGCTAAGAGACAGAAAGGTGGATCAGTGGATAGACTTGGGGTAAGTGAACTTATCAAGACAGTCTATGACAAGCCCAAAGATCTCAGCTTTTGGGACCAAAATCCACTATTTGATAAAAACTGCTGGGAAATTGGAAGGCAGTGTGGGAGAGATTAGGCTTGGATCAACACTTCACACCCTACACCAAAATAAACTCAGAATGGGTGAATGACTTGAACATAAAGAAGGAAATTATAAGTAAACTATGTGAACACAGAATAGTAGACATATCCAACCTTTTGGAATGGAAAGATTAAAAAACTAAGCCAGACTTAGAAAGAGTCACAAAATGTAAAATCAATAATTTTGATTGCATCAAATTAAAAAAAAAGTTTTTATACAAACAAAACCAATGTAACCAAAATTAGAAGGGGGAATAACAAACTGGGAAACAATCTTCATAACAAAAACCTCTGACAAAGGTCTAATTACTCAAATTTACACAGAGCTAAATCAATTGTACAAAAAAATCAAGCCATTCTCCAATTGATAAATGGGCAAGGTACATGAATAGGCAATTTTCAATCAAAGAAATCAAAACTATTAATAAGCATATGAAAAAGTATTCTAAATCTCTTATAATTAGAGACATGCAAATCAAAACAACTCTGAGGTATCACCTCACACCTAGTAGTTTGGCTAACTTGACAGCAAAGGAAAGTAATGAATGCTGGAGGGGATGTGGCAAAGTGGGGACACTAATTCATTGCTGGTGGAGTTGTGAATTGATCCAGCCATTCTGGAGGGCAATTTGGAACTATGCACAAAGGGCACTAAAAGACTGTCTGCCTTTTGACCCAGCCATAGCACTGCTGGTTTTGTACCCCAAAGAGATAATAAGGAAAAATACATGTACAAGAATATTCATAGCTGCGCTCTTTGTGATGGCAAAAAATTGGAAAATGAGGGGATGACCTTCAATTGGGGAATGGCTGAACAAATTGTGTCATATGTTGGTGATGGAATACTATTGTGCTCAAAGGAATAATAAAATGTAGGAATTCCATGGGAACTGGAAAGGCCTCCAGGAAGTGATGCAGAGGGAAAGGAGCAGAACCAGGAGAACAATGTACACAGAGATGGATATACTGTGGTACAATCTAATGTAGTGGACTCCTCCATTAGTGGCAATGCAGTGATCCTGAACAACTTGGATGGATCCAGGAGAAAAAAAACACTATTCACATCCAGAGGAAAAACTGTGGGAGTAGAAACACTGAAGAAATCAACTGCTTGACTACAAGGGTCAAGGGGGATATGACTGGGGATGTAGACTCTAAATGAACATCCTAGTGCAAACACCAACAACATGGAAATGGGTTCTGATCAAGGACACATGTAATACCCAGTAGAATTGCGCATAGCTATGGGAGAGGTGGGAGGAGGGGAGGGAGGAATAGAAAATGATTTTTGTAATCAAGGAATCATGTTTGAAATTGACCAAATAAAAAAATAATGTTAAGAAAAAGAAGCCCAGAAAGGATGGATAATATGGAAATTTCCTTGTCTATACATGTTTTTAATATTTAAAAAATTGTTTTTCTTTCTTTTTTATTGCATCTAGAGGAAGATGCGAATTCAACACTCAAAATAAAGTAAAATTGAAAAAAGAAGAAGACAGGAAAGGTATGAAATGGTCAAATTGGGAAGAGATTCAAGTGCCAAAGAGCACTTCAAGAAATAGAAAGCCCATTGAAGATATCATTGGTTAGATGACTAAAATTGAGATAAATCAATTAGAGGATATAATGGATAAGGCCTGAGAACTCTTTGCCCCTATTTTCTTTTTTCTTTTTTTTCTTAAACCCTTACCTTCTGTCTTGGAGTCAATACTAAGTATTGACTCCAAGGCAGGAGAGTGGTAAGGGCTAGGCAATGGGGGTCAAGTGACTTGCCCAGGGTCACACAGCTGGGAAGTGTCTGAGGCCAGATTTGAACCTAGGACCTCCTGTCTCTAGGCCTGGCTCTCAATCTACTGAGCTACCCAGCTGCCCCCTTTTTATAATTTATTTTTATTATAAATATATTTTTATTTTTTCAGATATCAAAACAATATTTAATAATTGTTTTATAGTATTTTGTAAAACATTTTATCTTTCACTCCTTTCTTGATCCTCCCCTTGGCAGTAGATAATATGATATACTTTGTACATGTATTATCCTACAATAAATATTTCTATATTCATTATATTGTGAAAGAAGATATATATTGCTTACCCTAGAGAAAAATAATGAAGGAAATAAGAATGATATGCTTCAATCTGCATTCAGATTCTGTCAGTTACTTCTATGGCTGTGGATAGCTACCCTTGGAGTTGTCCTGGGTCCTTATATTGCTGATAATAGTTAAGTCGTTCACAATTGATCATCATTGTACTTGATTTCTATTGTGTATAACATTCTACTCACTTCACTTTGAATACCTTCATGTAAGTCTTTCCAGTTGTTGTGTGATCATTTTGTTTGTCATTTCTTATGGCACAATAGTGTTTCATTACAATCATATATCACAGCTTGCTCAGTCATTCCCCAATTGATAGACAACTCTTCAGTTCCCACTTTACCACCACAAAAATAGCTTCTATAAATATTTTTGTATAGGTAGGTTCTTTTATCCTCTCCTTAATCTTTTTGGAATACATACCTAATAGTGATATTACTTAATCAGGCTGTGCACAATTTTCTCACCTTGGGAATGTTTCCAAATTGCTCTCCAGAATGGTTGTACATCAGTTCACAGATCCATCAACAGTGTATGAGAGTCCCAATTTTTCTACATTCCTTCCAATGTTTATGAGATTTATTTTTGTCATAAATAAATAAATAACAAATTATGATACAAATAAGCAAGTAAATTATCTGAGGGCATTGGAAAAACTTCTCAGAAGAGATGCGGATGATTTTCTTTCTTGACTGGATATGTGTATGATCATTTTGTTTGTAATTTCTTATGGCACAATAGTGTTCCATTACAATCATATATCACAACAACTTGCTCAGTCTTTCCCCAATTGATGGACAACTCTTCAGTTCTTACTTTGCCACTACAAAAATTGCTGCTATAAATATCTTTATGTATGTAAGTTATTTTATCCTCTCTATTCTTTTTGGAATACAATATAATATTGCTCTGTGAGTGGCCCCTTCTTAAGATCTGGTCTAAAAAAAAGATAAAACCCACCATCCTTTGTAATTCAAAATATTGCAAGCTCTGAAAGTGCTCACAGTTTAAATGGGGATGTAACATGGAAATAGCCATGGGTAAAGAAGATATATAGAAAGCAAATTGGAGATAATCTCATGGCAAAGATGCTTGTAGATGGAGATAAGGAGGTAGAAAATTCCAGACGTAGGGGACAGACAGAGAAAATGAAAGAAGTAAGGACATGGAGTATTATGTGTAGGGAACCTAGGAGATGAGTGTCACAGACTCCGTGGAAGGAATAAGGTGAGCTTATGGTCACTCTGGAAAGCAATTTAGCACTATGCACAAAAAAGCAATTAAACAGTTAAAAATTTTAAAATATCTTTTTACTCAGTAATATAGATTCCTTTTAGCTCTATACAAAAAAAAGAGTTCAAAGAAAGAAGAAAGGACTCATATATAGAAAAAAATTAGTACCTTTTTTTTGGTATGGTGACAAAAAACTGAAAATTGGCAGGATATTCATCAATTGAGGAGTTGTAGAACAGATTGTGGTATACTAGTGTAATGGAATAATATTGTCCTATAGGAAATGATGAAGGTGATTGTTTCATAGAAACTTGGGAAGACTTGAATGAATTGAACCAATTCGAAGTGAGTAGAACTAAGAAAAAATTTAATAAGAACAGTGTAAAGACACACAACTATGAAAGATATAGGAACTTTAATCAATCCAATTATCAACTTAATTGCAGAAGATTCATGATGAAGCATTCTACCTGTCTTCAGATAGAGAGGTAATAACCTCAGAGATCAGATTGTAGCTTATGTTTGGTTTTTTAATACATAGACAATAAGATAATATATTTTTCTTAGTTATACAAGTTTATAATGGGTTTTTACAAATAAGTGAGATTGGAGGAAAAGAACTTAGACCTGAAAATAAAATTAAATTGAATAAAAAACATGATGATATGTGAAAAACACAACATAAATGCACAAAACATGATTTTTGAGAAACTTTGAGGCCAAAATAAGGTGCTACATCTTTAGGGCCTAGAGATAAGTGTAAATATCAGTTCTGAATTTATACAAATAAATTCATACTAACTCTCAACTCAAAGGTCTAGAAGTATCCATAAGTTCTGACTGACAAAAATCATGAGTCATCCCATGATTTATTTAGATAAGGTGGGTTCAAATTCCATCATTCCTACTAATACAATTGACTGTGTGACTCTGGGTAAGTGAATTGATTTCTATGGTTCTTGGCTTTCCTTATTATAAAACTAGAGATTTGAATGAGAGAATATGTAATATATTTTCCAGATTTAAATCATATGACAATATCCATTTATCTAGACAGAGTTTTCCTATACATTCATTAATGGATTTCCTTACTGAGAAATTTGGCATAATCTCATACTCCATAAATAAGATAGAGAGAAAGAAGACCTCCTGTTGAATTGCATATACTCTTTTGGTTGAAAATACTGTCTGTTTTGCAAAGATGCAATTTAAGAAGAATGTGATAAAATTGAAGAAAATCTAGAGAGGAGTTATACATTTACTGAAAAACTGGAGTAGAAGTGTCCTAAGGGAATTTGTATTTTTTAGGTTGGAAAAGAGGATCCTCCAGAATGAAAGATTGTTATTAGGGTCATGCAGACTAGATGTTCTTTAGTTCTTCTGATGACCAAGGAGAAAGGGAAAAAAAAAACCAAGCTTAAATAAAATAAATAGGAATTTTAATTTCAATATGAGAAAGAAAACAGAAATGATTGATTTGTTAATGAGGATAGGGTTTGCACTTTCTTGTTAGTGTGCTAAACTGAAGACAAATTGGATTTAATGAATGAATTCAGTACTATCTGGAGGTCTCTACAAAATTCCTTAACTTTATCACTCTGATACTATTTTGTCAAATGGTAATCTGCAAAAATCCCCAACAGCTCCCTTTTGGAAAAATCTCTTATGGGATTATACAATAAACAAGCAATCAGAAAGATAAAATACTTAGTTGTTAGAGAAATTTACATAAACACTTCCAAATACCATATCAAGTTGTGCCTGAGATTTTGAAAATCCCCAGTATTTTAAATGATTACACTTTTGGAAGACTATAAAAAACCATTAATATTGACAGTAGAAACAGATTTTTCAATGATAGAAGAAAAACACCTCAAATCTTCTTAAATTCTTCACAATATTGGAATTTTCAGTCTTTAATAAGTACTTCCTAAAGCAGCATGATAAAGAGAAGAGGGGGTTCAAGTCCTGTTTCTAACACATACTATTTATGTGACAGTAGGCAAGTCATTTAACTTCTCAGTGCCCCAGGTAACTCTTTATCACTATCCTATCTGTACTGGTAGATGAAGTTTCTATAATGAAAAATTTCCATATAGGTGCAAGGACAAATAACAGTCAAAATACATACATACAGACAGATAGATAGATAGATAGATAGACAGATAGATAGATAGATAGATATATAGATAGAACAAAAAGAAAATGATCATTGAACAAAACATATTTGTTACAAATAATTAAATCTTATAATTTAGCTGTGCCTTTTGATAAGGAAAAAAGAAATGTCAGAAAAATCTATATGAATTTATCTGCCAAGACAATTTCCTTCCTTCCTTCCTTCCTCCTTCCTTCCTCCTTCCTTCCTTCCTTCCTTCCTTCCTTCCTTCCTTCCTTCCTTCCTTCCTTCCTTCCTTCCTTCCTTCCTTCCTTCCTTCCTTCCTTCCTTCCTTCCTTCCTTCCTTCCTTCCTTCCTCTCATTTATTTTCTTTCTTTCTGTTTTATACATTTACATAAATACAAATATAATACCTCTGTCTATCTACATGTATTGAATACATACATAACTACATATAAACATATATGCATGTATGCTGTCCCTGTATTAAATGCCTCTTTCCCTTTCCAAATATGTGTGTATCTTGATTTTTTCTGTATCTAAATATGCTCCAACACTTTGACATTCTCCACAACTTCATTTCTGTTGTGGAATTATACCTTAATAAGTTGTACTTAGTAGGATGTTGAAACAAGGCTGAATTACAGTGGCAACCCTATGGAAATACTCAAGTTTTTGCCCCAGAAATCAATTATGATGTCAGAAACACAAGGAGTTGACCTGCCAGAATGAACAAGAAGTACATGGTGAGTTATTGGGATAAAACTTCTGATTAGAAATGTTTCTCTTGAAGAATAAACCATTTATGCAGGGAAATAGGCATAAATCACAGTTTTGACCTCCTAATATTTATCTATGTGGAACATAGAATGATTTCTCTTCAAGAGAAAATAAAAATTCACCAGTCTGCATCAACAGTCAAAAACATGAAAAATATTTAATATGTCTGATTCCCTGCATTTCAGAGTATCTTTGGCATCTAAACAAATATGGCAATAATTTTTAAAACATTTATACAATGAGAATCCAAATGCAAAATCTCAAAACTGTAAAAAAAAGCTTTGTAATTTCTGAGTACAGTTATAGTAATAGTATGCATGAAAAATCAGTTTTAAAATAATGTAACATGACTCCTTACTTGAATTTCATTGTAGTTTAAAAATTAGTTTAAATGATTCCATTTGAAAGAGAATTCATACGAGGTAGCAGAGAGCAAGTTCCACTATTATACTGACTTTGATAGGCACTCCTCTATTTCTTTCCTTAACAACAACAACAAAAACTTTAAACCACATATCTAGAGAATGAATGGAGGATTTTGGAATAACAAAACACATTCCTTCATCCCTAGAAAGAGCAATCCCTTATTTATAGGTAGCATAATAGATAGAGTGCTGGAAGTCCCAAGTTCAAATTCCTGCCTTAGACACTTAGTGGCTATTTCTCCCTGACAGGTCACTGGGTCTCTTTTAGTAACATTTTTTTTCTCATTTCTAAAATGGGGATAATAATAATACTCATCACAAAGTGTTTTTGTGAGACCCAAATGAATTAGTATATATAAAGTATTTTGCTTAACACTTAAAGTGTTAAATAATGTTATTATTTTATAGTTATATCTTTTGAACTGTTGCTCTTCTAAATGGCATCATTTTTGATCCTTCATTTTTCTTGAATAGCTTCTAATTAGCAACAAAGACCAAGATATTTTAAAATTGTACAGGTTTATATTTGTTTCTTCTTTCTTCTTCTCATTGCCCTAGTCCAGGCTTTTACTGCCTTTCAAGAACTTAAGGACACACATAGCATAGGTGCAGAGAACCCCAGACCACAATCAGGTTTGAGAATACCTAATAATAACAATAAACAATAACAAATAAAGGGTGAAAATAACTTGAAAAAATAAAATTGCACAAAAGAAATTGGGACCTAATTGAGAGTTGGATAAAGAACACTTTTCCTGGCCATATTCAGAGGGAAAGCATTAGTTTCTGAGGAAATATTTCACATTCATTCTGTCTCAGTTAGTGAGAAGACCATTTGAATTATTGTTCAATAGTTGAAAAGTAATATTTCTTTGCGGACTAAATATATACCCTCCATCAAACTTCAGCCCCTAGCCAAAGACTCTCCTGCATACTACTTCCCTTATATTTCTTATTGTTATTGTTCAGTCATTTCAGCCATGTCCAATTTGTGATATCATTTGGGATTTTCTTGGCAAAGATACTGGAATGTTTTTCCATTTCCTTTTACAGCTCATTTTACAGATTAGGAAAATGAGGAAAAAGCATTAAGAGACTTGCCCAGTGTTCCATAGCTTGTAAGTGTCTGACACCAGAATTTAACTAAAGAATACTGAGTCTTCTTAACTTCAGTCCTCACAGTCTATCCATTTTGACACCTAGCTATCCAACTCCCACCTCTGTATAAGCTTTTTTCAATAACCTTACAAGTATTCTTAACTCCACTCACTTTTCCCCTCTTATTCTTAGCACTATATAACTCTTTTATTGCTTTCACCAGTTAATATACATATATGCCTTTCATGGCTTTCCATTACCTATTTTTAAATGTCCAAACCTTTTATCCTGTAATTCTAGGCTTTTTTAAAGCTTGACCCAACTTCTCATCCAAATTTCTCTTTTACTATTCTCCAATAAAACTCTTTCCTGTTAGATTGGTAGGACTCATTGTCCTGTTACCATTTTGTACATTCAACAGTATCTATACCTCCAGTTTCTACCTCTCTGACTAATCACTTACTGCCTATCTTGAATTATATCTCTAACTTTAAGGGACCAAAGAATTTTGAATGCTGTAAGGAACCTCTGAGATCCTTTTATCCAACCTCTAATTTCACAGATGAGTAAACAAAAGCACAGGGAGTAGAAGTGGCCTGGATAGATCATATGTCTAAATACTGGCAGAGGCAAAATTGCAACCTGGATCTCCTGACTCCAGTTCAATGCTTATTTGATTAATGAAATACTTGAAGCCTTTTTCAGCTACATTATGGTGATCTCTTCTGCCTCCAAATTCTAGCATACTTATTGTATTAATTCACTCATTCAGTATTTGTCATTCATTTCCTCCTATTATTAAAATTGCATGTGTAAAATTTGTCTCTCCATAAGGAGAATCATTAAAGGCAGAGATCATGTATGATCAGAGATCATACTTCTGTGGATCCTCAACAATGTCTAATCTAATATTCTGCAATGTTTTAATACCTTGCTGGTTAAGGGGTCTCATTGATGTTGGTCTCCTTTCTAGTTATAGACATCACAATCTGTCCACTTCTCATCAAATATGATTCTTGTCCATGTTTATCATTCAGTCCTCCATAGGGAGTTCATCCAATACATTAGGTTCAATCCTCTAGGTCTTTTAACATTGTATAAATATGAATTAGACATACAGGCAATTCATAAAATATTCTTTTTTTACTGCATGTCTGGTTGGTCTTATTTTTCTGGTTATCTATTTTTCTAATATATTATGTTCACCTTTTGCCCAGGTAGTTATGTATTATGTCCAGTACTAAATGAGAAAATAGAGATAACAGAAAGGAAGGAACATCCATTTGTATAAAGAATAAGTTAGGAGCCTCTTTGTTTTCTAGAATAACTCCAAAGGGTTTGGTGGGAAAAATCAATAGAAAAATAATAAAAATGGGAGTTGATATGATGAGTGTCAGATTGACTCTAATGTGTCAGAGTTCCATGAAATCAACATAACAGATATTCTTTTCATTGGTGAACATCATACTCTATAACTTCACTTACTTCTGTGACCAAAATATTATTACCCTTTAGGTAGTCTGGTTATGAACTTCTCTCATATAAGTTATGTTTATATTTAGTTGATGAACACACACTTCAGTGCCTGATCCATTGATGAATTATTTGTAGCTTGATAGGATCCATCCATTGTACTTTTTTTTACTCCATTGGGCACTGTCTTTGGGAATACAGGTTCATCTCCATGTTATGAGATGATATCATAAAATTATTTAAATGAAGGATTACATTATTAAGACAAATTAATATTCAATCCGATGGAGGTAAATACTCAGCAAAAAAAATTCCATACAGGTTTGCATTTTGAGAGATGAGTTTAAACTATAAAGTTTATATTAGTAAAAACACAAGGAGGCAATATATCTTAAGTTGTATGCCTAATTTGGGAAATAATGCTACTAAAAGAGGGAGTATACTTGAATATATAATGGAAGAAAACATTGCTTATTCTTTTAGAAGTCTACAGTAAGCAGAAAAGTTGAAATTTTATTGTTTTGAAATGCTTTTAAACTTGAGGAGTCATTAAAATTTTCATTGACCTGTAGATCCAGTGGGCAAAAACAAGGCAGTCTTAGTTCTAGAAAGCCATTCAGAACCAATTTAGGATGTGGAAAAATATATATGTACATAGACATATACATATTCATGAAGATTTATGCATGTATTATTACCTATATCTAATGTATATATGGAATTATAGCATACATTTTTCATTAAAATAATGTATTTGCATCCACTATATATGTACCATCTCCAAAAGCATGTGATTTTTTGCATTTTCCATTAGTCTGATAGAAACATATTTATTGCTAATTTTATTGAAATGAACTGAATAGACAATTCATCCACTATTTCCAAATAATACATATAGAAAACATACCTTTAATTAATAAGGTTGAATTTACATAGAGATGGTTGAAAAATAGAAGTTAGAATTTGGACAGACCTTAGTGTTCATTGAATTCAATATTCTCTTTTTATAGGTGGGGAACTAAGGTCCAGAGAGCTTAAGGGCCCTATGGATCTTGTGACCGAGGCTGGCACTAGAGAAAAAGTGCCAGACTGAAGATTATGTGAAATTGATCATCTCAACAGGCGAGGGGCCCCAGGAATGGAATCGGGAGGAGGAGAAGACTGTCCAGGAGAGCAGTGAGGGTCTCTCAGTCTTGAGAAGCCCAAGAGAGTTGGAAAAAAGACTTTCTCCTGAGGGTTACCCACTTTTCCTGATGGTGACCTTCTCCCCAACACTTCCCAATTGAAGGGACTTCTGAAGAGAAACCTGAGCAGACTTTACCTCAGCTCCTGTTGCCTATGGGTGAGTCAACCTGACTTTCTCTCAGGGGGCTCAAGCTGCCAAGGCCTGAGTTCCCCCCAAACTCCAAGAGGGAGGAAAAAGGTTTAGATAGAGATAGGGACCCCCCTTTCCCCACTTTCCCTTTCCCATTCTTCCCTGCCCTTTATTCCTTTTGTATTACCTGATTGAATTAACATTAAAAGTTATCTGTTCCCTAAGCTTAGTGTGAGTGAACAGATCAGGGGGAGACCTTTTGGTCTCGAGTAGTGGAGGGGGGACAAGAGGGACAAGAGCGAATTAGGGAGAGTAGCTTTAGATAAGGAGGGAAGGCAGAAGGGGGACAATCTTCAAACCACTTCTCTCTCTGAGCCAACCCATCACATCTGCTATCTCCCCTGAATCCTGCTTTGAGAAGGGGGTTCTCCTATCTTTCCCCCTCTCCATACCTCGGGGTACAAACTTCCCTCTTTTATCTTCTTTAAAACAGTCTACTCTCAGTTTTGTCCCACAAATTCTTGACTCATCTCTCTTCACAAGAATCCTTCTTATCCTAAAGATGTTTCCATTCCATGGATCACTTCACTCCATATCCTCCAGTTGGGGAGTCCCTGTACAAGACTATCATTTCATGACTTTTCTAGGCCATGATTACTTCATCTCTGGTTTCTCTCTTGACTCCCAGTATTTTTACACCTCCCTTCACTCTGTCTCTCTCATTTCCAGTTCATTTTTATGTACCTTCTTCTATCATTAGAATGCAAAGCTCCTTGAGGAAGGGAGGGGTTAACTGTCTTTTTCTTTATTATTTCCAATGCTTAGCATGGTACCTGACACACAGTAAGCACTTAAAACATTTTCACTGTCTCCCTCTCCTCTTTTTTCTCTCAATTCTAATTATGCTCATTTTCCTCTTTCTTCTTTATTCCTCTCTTCTCTCTGCCTCTCTGTTTTTCTCTTTGTCTCTGTTTCTTTCTTTGCCCTATCCCATTTTTTGTCTCTCTTCTCTCTGTCCCTCTCACTTCTCTCTCCTCTTTTTTTCTCTGTCTCTCTTGTCTCTGTCAATACCTATCATCTCTCTATCTACCATTCATACCTTTCTATCTATCATCTATCTCCAAAGGGTCACATAGAAAGTAGGTAGCATTTTGAATCTACTTTGAACAAAGAGTTCAATATACTCTCAACCAGAGACCACTCGAGTTCACTATCCCCCTCCCCCCAAGAATCATTACTGTTATTTATTGGCACCACTGTTTTTAAACAGATAAAATCAGTGCTGGAATTTACAGCCTACCTGGTCCCAATTCTATAAGTTAGCCAATTATATTATGGACAATCCTGCACCTACAAATATCAAGGGTCCAACTAATCTCTTGGGTAGTTAATAATCTTTCTTTCCTGCTTTGAAGTACACTAAGCACAGCACAGAGCTCTCCATCTTTGTCAAGGTGGTCCTTGCAAAGCCAGAGTGAGGACATTGACCCAGCACCCTCCATAGCTGATTGCATCATTTCTGCCCTGGAGCTAGACAGAAGGTTTTGGCTTCCCTTGTTTTCTAGGCTCTTTAACCTTCTTCTGCAAAAAAAAAAAAAAATATTCAGATGAAGGAATCCAACTGCTACTCTAATTTTGTTGATGTAAGACATCTGCATATAACTTCATGGCATCTGGCACTCTCCAAAACATAGAATCCAGGGCTGTAATTTCAATTTCAAGCCATCCATGTGACAGTTTAAGAATTCATTGCACACAACAAGGACTCTGCTTCCCACAAGTTTGGCTTCTGACCCCTTAGGAAAAATATATGTACTACAATGTTAAATATATTTGTGTGCAAATCCATATTAATATCCATTTAATTTAGTATGATATTAAATACTTTTGGCTAAATTATCCACTTAGTATTAAAATACGTGCCTTCAGAAATTGTCCTAGAGAACATCTTTTATCTTTTTCCCATTCAGTATTCTTTAGGATAGCTATAGAGTATCACCTGTGTGGAATCTGGGTCAGCTCGGAAGTGGTATCAGTTGTGACTTGTGTCAGTCTCAAGGTCACTTTTCTGGGTCATTATACATCAAGCATTAAGGGCAAAACAGAAATTGGTTAGGCAGGCTGGGGAATTCACTATGAAGTTAGTAAAAAGAACTAGGGTCAAAGTGTTAATGTAATAGAGCCTACAGTTACAGTAACCGAGAGAAATCCATGGCAATAGTCATTCCAACAGCTTCCTGAAAGCTTTTGCCTGTGTTAAAACTAGAATAGTTAAAGGCTTCCTTATTCAGTTCTTCCTTGCCTTGCCATACTGTTGGTATTTAAAAGTCTTGTTGGTCTTTGCCTAGGCTCCTTTATTAACAAGATTCTCTCATATGGGCTCCTTCTTCTGAAGGATAGGAGAATTAAATTGACCCAGAGATTAGGTTCCTAAAATCCTTTCCTCTTTTCAACAACAATAGCAGAAGTAGCAGCAGCAAGCAACAGTAACAGCAGGAGGAGGAGCAGTAGCAAAAACAATGGTAATAACAATTACATTTATGCAGTACTTTAAAATTTACAAAGCACTTTATATATATGTATATATATATATGCATATATATATATTCCAAATGATCCTGGATAGTATATGTTCATCCCCATTTTGGGGAAAGGGAAACAGAGGCAGACAGAAGTAAAGTGATTTGCCAAGGGTCAAATATTTAGTGTCTGAGACATCACTCATTGTGTCTTCAAGACTTAAGATCTAGAATTCTGTCCCCTGTACCACCTAGCAGCTCTTTACTCCTATTGCTTATTCCAGATTTGGGCAAGAGTGTTATATCTTAGGGTCCTTCAAGCATAAACACTCCTAAATTTCTGTTTTTGAATGGCAGCAAAAAAAAAAAAGTAGATTTCATTCCAAATTTTTCTTCAAGCAAAACGTTCTAGTTCCCTTAGGCAAGATAGGGAGAATATGGAATTCAAAAGACCAACTGATGAATGAGTACACAGTTGAGGCTATGCACTCTCTGCTTCTGTCTTTGCCTGACCTTACATCATATTAGATGGCAACCTCTTCCTCAGAGTCTTGGCTGTCCAGGAAACACACAAGCAGAATGTTCAATAATGGCTCAAATTTGCTTAAGGGCAGGTGGTAAATTATATTGGATGCTTCCCTTTTCCTCTGTCAGTTTAAATGTCATAATATATACAATGATTGTTTGGGAAAATTGGACTCTGTTGCTGAGTGACTTGATACAGTAATCTCAGACATAGCCTTCCCACTCAATACCACATTTTGCTCTTCAAAGATTGGTCCCTTTGAAGAACAGTAGAGTCATGGGAAAGCATTATGATAGAGCAGAGATCTATGATTGAAGAGAAACTGGGTGTAAGCCCTGCTTTGGATATTCAGTATCCCTGGTCAGTCATAATCTTCCAGGCAATTGAAAAGACTATAATTTACAGAACAGTTGCAGATCTATAATGGGGGGAGTTTTTTCAATGGTATCTCCCTATCCAGATGAAATCACAGGGGTCGTCACTCCTAAAGACAGTAGGAATATTGGATAAAATGTAGAAGATGGTACTGGATATTATAGGAGTGTTAAGACAAAAATTCGCTGGGGGCTGTAACTTAATTTATAATTATTCATGAAATAAACAACAGTAGGTCAGAGAAAGGAAAGGCACCAGTCTTGGCAAAACTCCTCCCCCAACCAGCTGTGTTAGCTTCACAGCCAGACCTCTGGCACACCAGTGTTCTCCTGGGTAGCCCCAAGCCCAACTCATGTGTGTGTGTGTGTGTGTGTGTGTGTGTGTGTGTGTGTGTGTGTATGTTGTTCTGTCTCAGGCCCTTGCTGGCTTCCTCCCTTTAGCCAGCTTTGTAGCCACACCAGGGGGCACTAGCCCTCTTCTAGCCATATCTTCTCTCTGTGGTTCAGAGGCAAAAGAGATCCACTTCCTTTCCCTTGTCCAATTTTATGAGACGTTACTTTTCTGAGCCCCTTGAATTGGGCAGACTAGTCTGACCTTAGTCTGGAGCAGAGGTATGACTTTCTCCACATGGTCCTTAGAACAGCCAAGTAGCACCAGTGCAGTGTTTCCCAGCACTGTAGAGAGAACTCCACCCATTACCTCAGAGGATATAATTCAAAGATTCAGATTAATTTTCTTTAAAATTCAAAGTTGTCTTGACAGGATAATATCACATTTTCACAGGAGGAAGACATAAAAATGGCAGCATAATATGGACTTTTTTAACTCAATAGATAAAGCTTCATCCTCATTAAAGAGATATAATTTAATTTTTGAAATTCTTCAAATCATAATTGTTGATGGTGACAATTGCTAACATACATCTCTAGATATGAATATACATATACTAATGAGACACAATGGACAACTAAACAGTACTGGTCCTGAAGTCAGGAATACCTGATTTCAAATCTGGCCTCAGACACTTAATATTTATGTGACCATCGGCGAGTCACTTAAACATTTTAAACAACTCTATAATTTTTCCAAGAAAACTCCAAAAGAGCACATGAAGAGTTAGAAAAAACTGAAAAATGAATAAACAATAGCAATGAGATGCAATGTGGCAAAGTGAATAAAGGACAGAGCAGGGGTTAACAACCTACCACTAGGAGGTTAAAAAAAGGTTGTCAAACAGTATAGGATATATTTGGAGAATAAATATTTCACAAATACAAATACAATTCTATTAAAATTAACCTATTTTGTTCCTTAGATGGATGTTATGATAAAATCTATATTTTATTTCCTTTTATATTGAATAGGGTCCTATAGACCAAGGAACAAAGGGAATGAAAAGTGAATACAAGGGGACACAAGGTTGAGGCTTAGGAGTAAAAAAGACATATATTCAACTCTTGCTTCTTAGTTGGCCAGCCAATAAATGTATAATTAGCACCTACTATGTGTCAGTCACTATGTAATGAACGGAGAATACCAAGAGTGGCTAGAGTCAGTTCTCCTCTCAAGAAGGTCATGTTCTAATGTGAGAACTGGTGGTTCTAGGTGACTTGGGCTTGTTCTGAATACTAACTTTTCCAAAGTAATGCCTTGCCTCTTCCCCTCCCTAACTTACCTAAGAATACTGAGGGGACAGAAAGATAGAGCCAAGATCACATAATAAAGAAGCCTTTGGCCAGACTCTTCCAAATCCTCCTCTAAATAACTATTGAACAGTTTCTCAAATCAGAATTTGGTGTAGCATCACCAATAAAAGTTGGGGTGAAATAATTTCCTATCAGAAGCTAATTTAGGAGATTTGCAGAGAATATTCTAACTCATTGGGGGAGATTCAGAAAGGACAGCATAGGCAAGGCAGGTGCCTGGGGGCCAATGCATTGGTGGTAATAGCTGCAGCTTTGGGAACTCTCAGCCTATAGAATATGTGTGCATGGGATAATGAACAACTAGAATGAAGGAGATTGTGGATGACATTTTGCTAACAATTGGTTAAGGATCCTGTTGCATCATCATAGAGAGCTCTGGTTTGTAATCACAAGGCCAAAAGGATCCATCATACTCATTGCCTGAAGTGAGCAGGGACCTGGTCACTGTTTGAAGGTAGAGTGGAGTGCTTATGGTTGCTTATGGGGGAGTATGTACATACACTGGTATCAATTCCAAGACAGAGAACACTAATAATTGTAGTTACAGGAGAGTAGAGGAACTAGTCACTGTCCCAGAGCCAGGGATAATGCTAGGACTACTGGCTTCAGTGGTCCCTTCCTGGGTAAAGATCAAGAACATATGCCAAGTGAGCACTGACCACACATATCCTTAAAGAATACTATCTTGAAAGCACTGGAAACCTGCTGATCCATAGAGCTAGCTGTGAAAATAGCAGCAAGTAAGGTCTGAAGCTTGAGACAATGCCCCTTCCACTTTAGGCATAGTGATGATCGCGATACAAATTCAGAAGAAGAGAGAGAAGTAAAAACAGTTACATGAGGAGCATCAAAGAAAAAATGTGAATTGGTCACAGGCCCAAGAAGCACTGGAACAGCTCAAAAATTAAGATTTATGTGAAATTATGGAGAAAAATTAGAAGAACAAAGAGAATATTAAATACAGTAACATTGTTTGAAGAATGACTTGCATATGTCTAGCTCCATAGAAAGAACTGATAAATAGAAATAAATAAGACATTGTTTATATGTTTTATATGTAAATATATTTTCCTCAAAGATCCCTTCTCTAATTGGAGAAGGAAAGAGAAGGAATTAAATGGGTATCTGAATATAATAAATAATTAATTAAAATGAATTCCACTCTATTCTACCTTTGAACAGTGACCAGGTCCTTGCTCACTTCAGGCTATGAGTATGATGACTCCTTTTGGCTTTGTGATCAAATAAGAATTGTAGTGCAAAATTTGTGAAAAGGAATGAAAATGATGCAAAAAAATAATGGAAAGATAATCAAGAGCTAAGTAAGAGGCATAAAACAAATGCAAAACACCTTATAAACACTGAATTGGCCAAGTGAGAAAAGAGGAACAAGAATTTACTAAAGAGTTATAAAATTCACTGAAGAAAAGACTATTCTAAGAATTAGGAGTGGCCAGATGGGAAAAATGAGTTTAAAATAGTTCAATGAATAAAATAATTCCTTAAATATTAAAATTGGCAAGAGGAAGCTAATGATTACATAAGGCAGGAAGAAACAATAAAGCAAAATGAAAAGCATGGAAAATAGAAGAGAGTGTCAAATATCTTTCTGGAAAAATAAGTGATCTGGAAAATAGATTGAAGAGAAATAATATAAGACTGACTGGATTTCTTAAAAGCCAATATAAACAAAGAGCATAGACATCATATTTCAAGAAATCATATAGGAAAGTCACCCTGATGTCCTAGAAGCAGATGGTAAAATAAAAATCAAAAGAATTCACCAATCACTTCCTCAAAGAGATTGCCAAATGAAACCTCCTCATAATATTATAGCAAATTCTAGAATTTCTAGGTCAATGGCGAAATGCTGCAAGTAATCATAAAGAAACAATCCAAATGTGTGGAGATACCATCAAGATCACACAAGATTTAGTGACTTCCACTTTAAAGAATCAGAGGGCTGGAATGTGGTATTCCAGAGGCCAAAGTAGCTAGGATTACAACCAAAATTAACCTGTCCTGCAAAACTGTGAATAATCCATCTGGGGAAGAATGTACATTTAATGAAATAGAAAACTTATAAGTGTTCCTAATGAAAAGACCAGAACTGAAGGGAAATATTTGATTTTTAGAAACACAACATTGAAGTAGCACAAAAAGGTAAACATCAAAGAAAAATCACAAGGGTATCAATAATGTTAAAATGTTTATATTCTTATATGAGAAGATAATAATTCTAATTCCTAAGAGCTGTCATTATTAGGTCAGTTAGAAGGAATACATATGTGTGTATATATATATATATATGTATAGATATATACACACAGAGGAAATGAATATGAGATAACTAATATAGCATAATTAAAAAAATAAAATTAAAAGATGAGAAAGAGTTATCTACTGGGAAGAAATGTAGAGAGATAGATGGAACAAAAAAATCCTCACATAAAAGAAGTGTGAAAGAAAGGACTTTAATTAAAAAAAGAAAGCTTTTATAATAAAGCATATTCTTGAGCCTTGCTCTCATTGGAATGAGCTCAAAGAGGTAATAATATACACACTGACTTGGGAATAGAAGTCTGTCTTATCCTATAGGGAAATATCAAGAGAAAAGGGATAGGAGAAGGGAATAGTACTGATAGAAGGGAAGGTGGATCAAAAGAAGTAGTGGTCAGAAGCAAAATAGATGTTTGAGAAGGGTCAGGATGAAGGGGAGAAAGAAGGATAAATAGAGAAACATAGGATGGAAGGAATGTGAATTGGATGGAGTCAACCATAAAATAGAAGGGGATAGTAACTGGATTAAAAACTAGAACCCCAAATCATGTCATTTATAAGAAACACACACAGAAAGTAAAGGTAAGGGACTGGAGCAGAACCTATTATGCTCCAGGTGAAGTTATAAAAAAAGCATAGTAACAATTATGATCTCAGATAAATCAAAATAAAAAATAGGCTTAATTAAAAGAGATAAGGAAAGAAATTACAGTTTACTAAAAGGTATCATAAACAATAGTAAATATATGTGTCAAATGCATGCAGATTATTAAAAGGAAAAATTAAATAAGTTATTGGAAGAAATATATAATAAAACTATATTAGTTTTATTTACCTCCCTTCTCAAAACTAGATGAATCTAAGCATAAAATAAACAAGAAATTAATGAGATGAATAGAATTTTAGAAAAGTTAGATATGACAGACCACTGAAGAAAATTGAATGGAAATAGAATTTTCCTCAGCTATACATGTACCTTCACACAAACTGACAATATATGAGGGTGTAAAAACCTTAGAACTAAGTGCAGAAGAGCAGAAATATTAAATCAATCCTTTTAAGACCAAATGCCATAAAAAGCATATCCCTTAAAAGGTCATAGAAACATAGAGTAAAATTAGTTGGAAAAGAAATAAGCTAATACTAAAGAGTGAATAAGTCAAACAACAAATTATAGAAAGAATTAATAATTTGATAAAGAATGAAAGCAATAAGACAACATATTAAAATTTATGGTATATAGCCAAAATGGACATAGGAGAAAACTTATATTTCTAAGTGTTTATATAAATAAAATAGAAAAAGAGATCAGATCAATGAATTAGGTATGAAATAAAAAATCTAGAAAAGTAACAAATTAAAAATCTTTAATTGAAAACAAATGGGAAATTCTGAAAATACAAGGAGAGATGAATAAAACTGAAAGTAAGAAAAACATGAAACAAATAAAACTAGTAGCTGGTTCTCGAAGAAAAAACCCTATCCCAATACCCAATAAAATAGACAAACCACTTGTTAATTTGTTTTAGAAAACAAAAGTTGGGAATCAAATTACCAGAATAAAAAATGAAAATGGTAATTTCATTATTAATGAAGAAAAAAATTAAACAATTATTAGGTGTTATTTTGCCCAATTATATCCAGTGAATCTATCTAAAAATCTAAGTGAAATAGATACATATTTACAAGAATATAAATTGTCCAGATTAGCAGAAGATGAAATAGAATACTTAAATCATGTTATCTTAGAAAAAGAAATTAACAGTGGGGTTTAAAGAATAGAATTATTTAAAGAATAATTAATTTCAATACCATAAACCTCACTATTGATTAAATTTTGGTAGAATTCACTTGTGAATCCATCAGGTCCTGGAGATTTTTTCTTGGCTAATTGTATTAAATTCATAAGAATACAAGTCAATCTCCAATTGACAAATGGTCAAAGGACAGAAACCGGTATATTTTTCAGAAAAAGAAATCAAAGATATCTGTAGTCATATGGAAAATGCTCTAAATTATTATTGATTAGAGAAATACAATTGAAAGTAACTCAGTGTTACAGCTTCAAACCTATCAGATCAGCTAATGTGACAGAAAAGGAAAATGACAAATGGATATTAAAAAAAAAAACTGGGACACTAGTGTACTATTGGTGGAGTTGTTAATTGGTTCAACTGTTCTGCATTATAATTTAGAACTATGGCCAAAGGGTTATAAAACTGCATACTCTTTGACCCAGCAACAGGATGACTAGATTTGTATCCTAAAGAGATTTTTAATAAAGGAAAGAATTTATTTGTGTAAAAATATGTATAATGTCTCTCTGTTATGGAAAAGAATTAGAAATTCAAGGGATGTCCATCAACTGGATAATGGCTGAACATATTTTGTTATATGATTCTAATGGAATAATATAGTGCTATAAGAAATTATGAATAGGATGATTTCAGAAAAACCTGGAAAGACCTATATGAACAGATGAAATTTGAAGCAAGTTGAACCAGGAGAATATTGTACACAATGAGCAATATGTACAATGATCAGCTGTGAATGACTTAGTTACTGCAATACAAGGATCCAAGTCAATTTCTAAGGACTTATGATAAAAATGCTATCCATTCCCAGAGAAAGGACTAATAGAGTTTGAATGCAGATTGGGACATATCACTTTTTACTTCATTTTCAAGAGTTTTTTCCCCCTAGTTATATGTGTCTTCTTTCACAACATGACAAACATAGAAATATGCATTATATGATAGCACATGTATAATAACCTTTATCAAATTGTTTATCATCTCAGGGAGGGGAAGGGGAAGGAAGGAAAGAACTTGGTTCTCAAAATTTGAGAAAATATATGTAAAAATTGCTTCAACATGTAATTGGGAAAATATTACTAAAATTTTTTTGTTTACATCTAATTGAGGGAAAAATAAAATACAAATTGAATGTGAAAAAAGAGGGCACCAACATGCAGGGGCTAGAGGAGAGGTGACTTGTTTTGTTATGGATTGCTAGATCATTCCCAACATCCCTTTTTGGTTGCATTAAATTTAAAATATTTAACAATTATCACAGCTACTAGAACTCCTGTGGATCATGGTTAAAATTTAAAATACTCATCCCATTACCGTAACTCAAAAGAGTCTTGTATTGTTCAATCTGGATGTCTCTCTCTATAGAATGTATTTTTTTCCTTTTTTTCCATGACAAGATAACTGAAACCAAAGTTGCCTCATCTATCCAATTCAAAAGAGAATCTGTTTTTTATATTTTCCAGTGATGTG